>NW_028277736.1:0-300000 GCF_059751315.1 Micrasema longulum
TGTTAATTTTTTTTCTTAGGATTCATTGAATCTCCTGAAAACATCAATCAATTATAACAATATAATGCAAATCAACAATTAATAAACTCTAGTTTCAAGACGTACACGTCTTTTTGTCAGGACACCAACTTAACTAACATGCAAAACCCACTATAAACCTTCACCATAGTTGTTGCATAAAAGTATAAAAACCAACTTGCCGATTAGTAACCACATGCTTTTAGTAAACAATCCTTACACGCATTGATTATAGTTTATGAAAATGTTTGATGTTGTGGGAGAAATAACAGTTGAAAAATCGTCTTCGACGGCATTTCAGAACTGCAGAAGCCCTCAGGTGTGAAGAAGGATCGAAATGCGATCTCTTAGACGAATGTGTGGGAAATCAATGTATGACAGGGTTACGAATGATGAAATCAGGCGAGAGTGTAAATCTGAGTCAAGTATAATTGATAAGATTAAGAAAGGGTCTCTGAGATGGTTTGGTCACGTAGAACGAATGGACTACGAAAGAATGGTAAAACAAGTATACATGGCAAAAATGAACGGCAACGTGAGACGAGGACGACCAAGGAAGACGTGGCATGATCAGATAAACCAAAATCTTAAGTTTGGTCATGTCAAAAGCAGACAGAAACGAAGGGCATGTATGACAAGATGTATGAATGTAGAAGAGGCTAGGATTGTATGCCAGGATAGACGTGTGTGGCGGTCCATTCTCTCTGCCTACCCTTACGGGGAAATGGCGTGATGGTAGTAGTAGTAGTAGTAGTTATTTTATAATGTTTTATTTTACTTCATTTTATTTTATTTTAATTTAATTTAACTTCGCATTATTTTCATATATTTTATTTCAATTTAATTTGTTTGTATTATATCATTTTAATTGCTTTTTTTATTTTATTTTTAATGTTATTTTATTTCCTTTTATTATTGTCATTTTTTCAATTTTCTTTTAGCTAATTTTATTTCATTTTACTCTATTTTAAAATTTTATTATATTTATTTTAGTCCCGTGACTAGTGTCGTGAATTTACGGATCAGAAGTCCATGGTTCGAACCCCACTCTAACCAAACTTGATTTCCATTTTCGATTAGTGAGTTATTTACAACTCGTTCAAAATATTAAATTGAAATACGTTAGTCATAATAACGCGAATATTTCTTTTTTTTAAATATATTCGACAAAGATAACGTTAAAAAAAACGAAAATTTGTAAATATTCATCGATACAATTCCACGTGCATTTTATAAAATATAACATGTATATCTTAAGTTTTACTGAATTTAAAGTACCAATGTTTTTTTAATGATTATTCTTTATTTTAAGGTACTGTAATTGTTCTTTTTAAACGTCAGCTCAATATTAATTTCGAGGCAATAAATCGCCTTGATGAATTTTCCTTCCCGATGCAGGTACCAAGGACGGGGTAAGTAGGAAGTGATAAAGCAGGTAACCTGCCATACAGCCTTCCACGGAGACACGTTGATGACCCTAAAAATGTAATAAAACCATCACCCCTTCCATCAACCCCTAAAATCATTAGCGTCAAGGTGTTAACCTCTTTCAAACCGATAAAATTATATTTTATATGTTTTTAGAAAAAGAAACAATAATTTGCTGATTGAAGTTAGTAATATGTAAAATTGAAAAGTTCTTGCTTCGATTATAATAAAAAATCGAATTTTAAGAGTAAGTACGGGTTAATTAATTTATTTTATTAGGTAAACAAACAGGATGTACACATAACATAAAATGTCTGATTTTTTTTTCAAATTAAAAAATTACCACTAAAAGTAATTTTTTATTTGATTTTTTGAATCTGTAAACCCTAACAGCTTACAGCCTAATACTTTTAACATATTTTGTAAAGGTTATCTGAGTCTTTTGTTTAGCTTTGTTTGATAGTTTATGGTATAATTTTTGTCCCTGTTTTATATATATTATATATTCTTGACTCATTTTAGAAAGTTGTATACGATATTGTTATATTTTCTCGTATTGTGTCCAAGTTTTCTATATTTTTTTTCAAGTTTTAGTTCTTCGTCTACAATTATATCAGTGGCTTATTTATGAATACATTTAATGTATTCTAGTTGAAAGACTTCAGTTTCTTTTGATTGTTTAGTTTGTTTTAATAGTATTTTAGTTGCTGTTTAATAGATGAGGTCATGTACAATATTTTATGTTGCTGTCTTTGTAGTCTGTTTATGTCTTTTTGATTTCCAGAACTCCATAGTAGTTTGCATATAACATATTATAGTTTTTACTTAGGCTTCATACAATAGGTTTTGGAACTAAGTTTTTGATAACAAAAAAAAGACTCTGTAATGTCACCACGTTGCTTATAAATCGTTAATATGAATTGCCCATGTCAATTGTATGTCTATTGTTAATCCTAATTATTTGACATGTTCGATTTCGGTTAATCGTTCATCATTTATGTAAGCATTTATTTTATGTCATTTTTCCTAGGTTCACAACGGATTACATTTTGTTTCATTGAGTATAAGTAAGTTTGTGTTTGTCCTTTAATCAAATGAAAATGATAAAGGTTATTTGTCATACAAAATAAAATTTTGTGCTCTAGAATATGTTGTGTTTCCTTTTTTTATTATTTTCCACATGGGCTTCTAAGCAAAGTATGTGGACATCACCAAACACCTTGTAGACTTGGGCTTGGTTTGACGTTACATGTATTTTTTTATTTGATTACAAGCCTTCAAAATGGAATGTCACGTAGACGAAAGTGAACATTTTTGAAACCCTTTTCTGTTCGCGTTCAATCGAGGGAATAAAGTTGCTCGCGATATTTGAGAAATGAACGGTGAAGATGCTTTGAATTATCGACTAATTTGTTGTAAAATTTTTCATTTCATTTTTTTGCACCACAACAGGCCAAGAGACCCAATTACAGTGGTGAATTACATTACAGAACAACCAGGCTTGAGAAAAATCACATTTTAATTTTTGTGTTCTCACCGGGAATCGAACCCGGAACCTTCCGTGCGTGAGTCAAGCGTCTCGACCACTACACCATGGAGGCCGCCAAATAATGGAGGATAATACAAAATTGACCAAAGAACTATAAAATACCAGAAGGCGCGTAGAATTAAGTGCGCATACATCGCACTGTATCCAAAAAATTGCCAAAGAAGTATAAAAATTGGAAAATTGTTTTCAGGCGTTGCCTAATAGATAAACTGGTTTAGCCGGATGAATCTCTCCCACATGATAAAGGTTTCAGCTCTTTAACTTCACAAAAGTCAACATGCGGAAGAGTTGAGAAAATGTGGATGTTTAAACAAAGGCAGAATGGTGAATGTTACACAGTGTGTAAAGTGGCCACTTTAACCAGCCAATGATAGGTCATAAGCCCTGTAAATACCTAGACTTCCATATTTCCTTCTCAAAATGTTTACCTCCTCTGTTGCAACAATCTGAATTAAATGAATTTTATACCCAAAGGTTATTTATTTTTCAATGTAGTTTTTAAGTTTAACAGTCGTGGAATTTAGTAACGAGACACTCTTTGGCTATTGTATTCTGTAAAAAATATTAATCTTGGCATAATTATCTTTAAAGAATCAATAATCTAAAACTACGGTTATTTATAAAATACATAAAATAATTGAAAATAGCACATTGAGACTGAATGTGTTAAAGTGACGCGTGACACCGAGTCCGTGGCTGTAGGTGTATTTTTACACGCCATTATACAAAAAGGT
Source organism: Micrasema longulum (assembly GCF_059751315.1). Classification (NCBI taxonomy): domain Eukaryota; kingdom Metazoa; phylum Arthropoda; class Insecta; order Trichoptera; family Brachycentridae; genus Micrasema; species Micrasema longulum. Next base: position 3,730 of record NW_028277736.1, read on the forward strand.
CATAAGTATTCTTAGTAGCGGAATCATTCAAATATGTGAGTAAGTAATTATTTTTACCAACTTCGCCTTCATCTTAGAAGGTAGGCAAAAAAGAGCAAAGGGGTATAAAATTAAATTTTCACACCCTTTTAGCATTAGAGTTTAAAGCTTCCATCGTTAGTTTTACAAGGTAAGGGTACGTTTCTGCTGAACGTTATTAAAAGTTTTAAACGACTCAAACGAGAAATTAATTATCGAGAGCGTTTCAGAGAAAATTTGTAATTTTCATACGTTGCATCATATTAAAATATCGAGTCAAACATTTATACGTATTTACACATAGAAATATAATTTGATTAATTAAATGCTAATAAATTAAAGATTGTCAGTTTATAATTTTATTCTTGTGTCTTTTTGTTCTCTTAATTTGGATAAAAACTAACACAATTGATGTCTACACCAAATTACAACAAATTAGTCAATAATATATTCGCTTTCAGTATTTTACAACAAATTAGTCATTTATTTATTGATTTGGCGTTTATTTTGTAGAGCTCAACATTTATACATTTAACATAAAAATCAAACACAGATTTTAGTCTACCGAACACTTTATTTTATTTTTATTTAAAAAATATAAAAACAAAATTTCTACGACAATTATTTCGCCTTGTTAGGTTAACGAATGTGAAGATTAAATGGGTTAAATGTTCTTATATAGCTATATAGTTTAAGGCACTTCAATAATTTTTTTTTTAAAGTACTTAGAATATGTACAATAATCATAACTGTGGGAAAAAACAATAGTTAAGAGCAAGGCTAAGTGTTAAATAGGTTATGGGGGACTTAGGTATTTATATTTGTATTTTGGAAAAAAATATAATAATATCAGCATTTTGATATAATATAATAAAGTATTTAGAGGACTCAAATCAGTGTTTAATTTTTATAACAAAAAAAATATTCAATAATTCAAAGCAACTTCACCGTTCACTGCTCAAATATCGCAGGCAGCTTTGGCAGCTTTATTCCCTCGATTGAACGCGAACAGAAAGATATGTCGAAGATGCCTACATTCATGTACTTGACAATTTATTTTGAAGGCTTCTTATCAAAAAAATAATAATAAATAAACGTAATATGGAAATAGGTAATAAAGCACATGGCATAACAATGAATGTAAATATTGATGGTAAAATTATTGAAAGGGTTGATGAAATGAAATACTTAGGAATTATTCTTGACTCCAGATTAAATTTAACATCACACTTTGAATATATACATAAGAAAATTTCAAAAAAGATTTTTTCCTAGGAAGAATTCGAAAAAATAAAATAAAAAGAGTGCAGAACTTATATATATATACAAAACAATAATTGCCCCTCATTGGGACTATTGCTCTACTATATTATATATAGCTAACGAGGGAGACATAAACAAGTTTGAAATACTACAAAATAGAGCAATGAGAATTATACTGAAAAAAAGCAAATATAATAGTGTTGAAAAAATGAGAAAACAATTGAACTGGATAGGAATAAAGAAAAGACTATTGTGTAATGTATTTGTATTTATATATAAAGTGTTTAATAATCTCATGCCAAAGTATTTTATAAGTGAAATTATATTAAATAGAAATGTACAAAAATATAGGACAAGAAATAGAAATAGGATAAGACTACCACTTAAGAAAAAAACAAAATCACAAAATAGCTTAATGTATAAAGGGTTAAAACTGTATGATGAGATGCCTGAAAGTATGAAGAATGAAAGAAAACTTACGGATTTAAAAAAAAAAATGTTATGTTTATTGTAATAATGTAGTTATGTAAGAAATATTTAATAAGTATTTGTTATAATTGTAAATATATTAGTTAATATACAATGTAATATTAACTAACTTAAGTAAATAAATAAATAAATAAAGACAAACACAAGTCTCTTGAAGGTGTCTGGTAATGTCCACATGCTCCATTTGAGAGTGAATGTGATAAAGAAGAAGAAAAACAAATACAACATCTTAAAGAACAGAAAACTTTATTTCGATTGATCTATAAATTTTACCATTTTGTTATACTTTTGGTGCTAATATTTTAAATTTGAAAAAAAAAAAATTAACACCTAATATTTTGTCAAATGGGCCTTTGTACAAAGAGTTAGTGGGTAAATCATCATCAATGTTCCATGTCCTCTCCCTAATTGAAGCATATCTTTGGTTGCTAACTCCCGTGCATTCTCTCAAGCCCCGATGTTCTGACATGAGCTGTCGACGAACACTCCGCAGTGGACGGGACGGAGCGTCCAGAACATCGTGCACCTGATACCATGCTATTAAAACAAACTACACGTGGCTAACATAACTTGAATTAAATTTTTTCTATGTTAGGCTCTTCTTGTATATTTTTAATACATTGTGTAATGTAAGAATACACGTAGATACATTATTATCGGTGGTGTGAGAAATACCTACCCACACTATGGACCAGTGTAAAGTGAAATCCAAGAATGCGTAATAAAAACCCTATAAATTTTATTGAACCTACCGAACCCATACAAATTCTTGTACTTATTTAGAGAAACAAGAATTTACTGGGTATTTTGCTGTTTATTTATTGAAGGGAATTGAAAGGCCACGATCTTAGAACTAAATTTGAAGGCTTTCCCAGAGAAACTCAATTGTATACCAACCATATATTTTGCGTTTATCTTGGTTTTCAAATAAGCGGAAATGTAATTAAAATAAATTTATGGCACGCTTTTTTTCTTACGTATATAATCTATGTATACCTACTTTGCGTGGTCCTTCCACAGATTGGATGGAACTAATGCTTCCCTAAATAATTGACTTCTAAACAATCAGTATCTTATTTTTCATATGTATAATATAATCAGGAATATGTACATTAACTTATCTTTTTAGTAACTACAACAATATTATTGAATTAGTTTGATGTTAATCGAAGCGATCTGAGATGGGTTCGATGTTCATTCATTAAAAACTTGTGAAAAGCCCATACACAACCTTTCGCTTGCGCAGTTATACGCGGACTGAAGTATAATTCACTACGCTCTGTCTAATTCTGAAATCAGAAACTGCGCAGTCTGTTGGTTACTGTGCGGTCGCCCAGTACTGAGTTCACAAGTCCGCACATGCACAAAATTGAGATCTTTTATAATAAAATTAAACTTGAATCAGTTCACACAATGGTATTATCCTATTAAACCATGTTATTTAATTCTTATGCTGAAATAAAGGCAGAAAAATGCGTTTTAGTTTATTTCAAAGCACATGATTCGAATTACTGTGTTAGAAGAAGGGACACATTTTACCTGTAAGTACCAAGTGACCGCTTTCCTAATCTAAAATCTCACCGCACGCCCCTGGGCTTCGATTATGATGGGAAGATAAAGACGTCATACCTTCACCTTGACGGTATAGTTGAAGATAAATTCCTTCTAGGGATTATAAAGATACACTACCGACCCCAACCTTCAAGTTTTGGGTAGGTACATTGATATAAATCAAGGGGAAGAGTACGTGACGGTACACATATCTATGCTCTAAAATGGCATAGCTTCAATATGACGTCATAGTTGAAGATAAAAGTCTCCCGATCGACTACAAACCTAAAGTACCGATACCCCCACCATCAAGGTTTGATGTAAATACATCATTTTATACCGACGGGTCTAGAACCCTTCGATATGTTTATCTACGCATTAAAAGTGTCAAAATTTTGGTTCCACCGAGCAATTTTTCCTTTAATTATACTTTATTAAAATTTTTAATCGTTTTGAGGTTTGCACTTTTTTTCTTAAAAGCCTATTAAAAATATGAGAGAGAAATAAGTAAGTTTTGAAGTCGAATTAAATTCTGACATAACTGTCACTTTAATAAAACGAACGCCTAGATGTGAAAATAATGTCGCTAGATTCTCTCCTATTAACAAATAAGAGTATCTAGGCGTCAGACACAGATTATATGCGTCAGAAAGTTACCACTCTAAAAAAATGATTTAGTTTTTATATTTTTTCTATCTGTTTTACTATCTTTTAGAGTGTATGTATCGAGACGTTATAGGAGCCGGCTTTATAGTCGATCAGAGATACACACAGACGATCGTTAAGCGTACGGTCTAGGTGATTTCCAAAAGTCATGCAAAATTCATGTTCAAGCGAGGATTTTTTGCTTGAATTGGGATTTATTGGAGTTTATAATCGCTTTGAAGTGAGCACTTTTTATTACAGAAGCCGTAATGACGTAAGGAATGCGGACTAATTGTTTGCGGTCATTCCATTGGCTTGTTTCGATCATATGATGTCGAGATATGACGAGTAGGTAGAACATACCGAGGTAAGATACAGATAGTACAGAAGTTAAGTATACCGTTTCGATATATACAGATGAAGATAGCGTTCATAATCGAGGCACAGATACCTTCATACATAAAAGATTGAAACAATTAATAAATAAAAATTATTAGATAACTTAAACCAATTAGCATAATTTATTCAAAATTGACTGTTATTTTGTAAATAAAAAATATATTTGATAGGGTTAAGCTAGGGTTTCCTAGGACAGCGGTGCCCGTATTTTAACGGCCGTAGTGAACGGTGATGCGGTAGACAGCCGTCGTAACGTCGACTAGAGAGTGGTTTCCTAGTGAAACGGTGTTAAATGGTGTTGATAACACCGTTTTCCTAGGAAACCACACTCTAGTCCCCGTTACGACGGTTATCCACCGCATCACCGTTCACTACGGCCGTTAAAATACGGGCACCGCTGTCCTAGGAAACCCTAGCTTTAGACTTTGATCCACTTCTTTTGTTCAATCAAAAACCGGTTTCATGGCTCTCACGATGCCTTAAATCATTACGCACATATATATATTTAAAAAGTAAATCTAAACAAAAGTTTGCTCTTTTATATACATTATGTACAATATATCGCTCCTTTAGGACGAAAACGACTTAACTCAAAAAAGCTTTAAATTAGTTAAGACAATAAAATGACTTTAATGAATACTATCCATCTTTCTGCATTTAAAAAAACGCAACATTCGGGTGGATAGGACAAAACCGTTACATCGGTCTCTTCATTACTCAGATAATTTATATTCCGTGTCAATAAGGAAGCGATGCAATTAGTGTTGTGTTTATATTGTTGTGTGAAGGACGCAACGCAGACAAACATATAGTGACCGAAAACCGGTTGAGTCGATTTCGATACAAATGGCATGTTTTCTTTATTTTTTTAAATATTAAAACGATCAACTTAGCTTTGTGATTGTTTCGCTCAGACATACCGATAATCTTAGAGACTTATTTACGTTTATGTCATTTCCTAATAAAAATTATACGATTATCCTATTTATCAAAGTGCATGTGTTTGTTTGTTTTTTTTTCAATCTAACAATCACTCATTAAATAAATGTCTCGTTTAAACTTATAATAATTTATTTTTAAAACGATTTTTTTTCATAGATTCATAGCCGAAAGCCTTTGACATAATTTTTAACTCTTCGTGCTTACTTAGAAAAATACCAAACAATTGACGAAATAATACGAAGGTGTCACAATTTACATTCTACTTTTGCAATTTCCCAAAAAGTTAATTTTTTTAGTTGAGTCGTTTTCGTCCTAAAGGTGCCATATATACTTACGTAGAAACTACTCACGTATTTTTGTAGATATTTGTCTGTTAGACGAAGTTGTTACTGTGAATCCTCATGTCATAGTAACGCGGTGTGGCGCAGCTTTATTTTCACTGCTGTCTTTTATTAAAAGGAATAAAATTTATTACTGGGGCATATTCGCTTACATAAAATGAAGCGTCCATTTGCTGGGTGTTCGCAGTTCGCACGTCAGTTAAGTGCGCGAAGATCTGTAGGTGGAACTGCCTACGATTTGTCAGTGTGCTGTACACACTTACATATTATCTGATGTAGATGTGTTCACGTGTTTAAAATGTGTTTTTACCTTCTTACTTATCATATAATCTTTTATATAATTTCATTTGGGCGAGAAATTTATCAGGTTATTATCTAAATGTTAATGCCATGCTTGATAATTAATATTTCACCATATTGCTTAGTTGTTATAAGATCCTTTCGTCTTTCAGAATCATTCAGTAGCTCAATCAAAACGTGTTAAGCATTTGAGTGATCACAATGAACAATAATAAACATGCTTAAGTTATCGTAGTCAGTCAACGCGTGTGTAATCTCTAAGTCAACGCTCGTGTCGGTACAATTACTATGGCGAGTGCTTTTCTTGACATTTAGCCTACCAACCCTCGGCTAACTGCAATAAATAGCATGATAAATAATAAATAAATAATAAATAAATATAGCAGTTTTGGAATATTTTCCATATTTACACTGGTAAATTCTTATTAGCACTTCGATAGTTATTTGTGATTCAGCTACTGGGTAGTTTATTTTGATTATTCGATATCCTTCAGCGAATGATATCAAGTTGATGTTTTTTGTAATAGCGATTTTTAGAATTATACCTTTTTATCTAACATTCTTCATATTTTTTCAAATTCCTTCATCTCATTATAAGTTGGTGAGATATTTTCAGTAAATGCGATAAAAATATTTTTTATTTTCTATGCTAAATTGCATAAACGAATTTTGTGAGATTTCATTCGAACAAAAATTAGCTTAATGTATCTTATGAGTTACTTTTTAAATAAAACAAATTAATTTCGACCAACGTTATGGGTGTGAAACCGCCCCCGATATAATTCGTTAAAAAAACACTTTTTTGTAAATGGATAATTATTTAAAAATTTATTTATTATTGATTGAAAAGTGTTGGGGTCTCCTGCGTAGTGTCGCGGACTCCGGATCAGAAGGTCCGAGGTTTGAACCAAGCTCTTCCACAACTTGTTTCCCATTTTCAAGCATGGGTTTTTTACCAATAAAAGAAAATGGCTCCAAAATTGAAATATTTCATCATCATCATTCCCTTTCCGCACCAAATAGTGCATAGGGCACTGCACTGGTACACTAACCGTAGTTTATCTTGATCATTTTTGTTACATGAAGGTAAAATGACCAGTCTTACGCTTCAGGTACCAGTCCTTAGACTATGAAATATTCTAGTGTGAAAACACCCTTTTAAATAAATATTTCATATCAACCATGTCGGAAATCGAACCCGAGACCTCTTGCATGGCAGGCACACGCGCTGAAATATTTTCTGTATGTAAATCCATATTATTTTAATAATTAAATTTAACTGGTTTATCGTTCCGGTCTAATAAGTTTAGCCAGTTTTACTAAATTTATTTTTTTCACTCAGTCTAAACAAAAATGCATTTTTATATAAAAATATAAACATGCTTTTAGTGACCAGATGAAGTTTCAGTTTCGGTTTAGTCCAGTTTCGGCCGGTAAAATTAGTTTCGGTCGCGGTTTCGGTTTCGGACAAAAATCGTAAATCTGCGATCGGGATGTGTCGGATAACGTTTGGCTGTACTCGGGTGCATCTTATGGCTCGTGACTCTAAGTTCTCGCGAGTTCTAAGATCTTTCATATTTATATTTTTTGTAATTCCTTAATAGTAAATAAGTTAAAATTCATATAGCGTACATTGAAGAACTGTTACATATAACGAACCAAAAAGCGCTAAAAATAAACAAGTTTATTCATAAATTTAATATTTTCTCTATTATCAATTACTTATTTTTATGAACTCATAAGGTTTAACAATAAAAACGTCTAAATTTGGGCGTTATATATTAAATATATTAAATGATATTCGGTTTCGCTTCGGCCGAAATTTTTGTTTCGGCGGTCACTACTTGTTTTTGCTCAGCGCATTTTTGTTTGTAATTATGTATTTAAATCTTCAAGTAGAAATAATAAGTACTTCGATGGACTTATTGCCGAAATCAATATTTTCCAGCCAACCAAAAAACAGACTGGTCTAAAGAAGAGTTGGTAAAAACTTAGCGCTAAAACTTTTTTTTAAACAATAAGACGAAGAGAGGTCAGGATTCTAAGGATATATACTCGTATAGTAATGTTTCCGGCGTTTCCTGAAAGTGGCCAGAGAAGGTGCATTTTTTTTATGAAGAGGTAGCTCATCCTAAACTCCTTGAACAGAAAAGGTCGAGGAATAGAAAATGTTCTGTTTTGAGAAGAGCGAAGCGTAATACCATGATCAGAAAGATAAATGAAATTCTCAGCAATTGCGTAGAAATATGCGCAAAATGCATTTATTTGTGTACCGATTCAGTTAAAAATACTTTGGGTTAATAAACTCAAAACAAACATCTGGAATTATAAATACCTAGTATGTACAAAATGTAACAGCAAAAAGGTACCCTAACGTAAAAATAGAAAAAAACAATGAACTAGGAAGTTTAAAGCTACGGGAAATTGGAAACTATAAATATTTTCTTACGCACGGTAAAAAATAGAGCATTTAATTGCACGGCGAAGTTTCTCGAAAATATATGGAAAAAAATAACAAAAATGAACTAGTTTTTAATGATAGTGTTGTGATAGATTTCCGGTTTACAAGAAATCAATTCGCCAATCAGCAGAACTTGCCGTAGAGAGCTTGTGGCGTCACAGGCGGAGTAATTTTAAAATCAAGTCAAAAGTTTAAAGTTCGATTCCCGGTGAGATCACAAAAATTAAAATGTGATTTTTCTTAAGCCTGGGTGTTCTGTGATGTAATTCACCACTGTAACTGGGCCTCCTGGCCTGTTGTGGTGAAAAAAAAAATAGCAAAACTTTAAAAAATTCACAGCGCTGATAATACGGTGCATAAAATTGTATTTTTATTAAATTGGCTTAGTTTGATAGTCTATCAACAAATAAAAATAAAAAAGGAGACCAGTGAACTTCCTCATTATCAACTGTATACTTTTAAATAATAATAATAAATAGTACCGCAGTACAACGGTTGGGGTACACATTGGTACATAGTAAGTATGTACATACAAATTTAATGGAAAACATAATCCTATCAAAACATCTCCTACGCACTCGTTCTTAAATCAAATTCAAAATAGGCGTTCCAGAAATAATTTGACGTTTACGTTTCAAGTGGATTTCATTGGCTGAATTTTTGTTCGCGCTATCTTGATTGAATTCGATACTGTGGGTCATTTTCTTGAAATAAATCTTCGGAAAATACTAAAGTTCCTTTTTAATTGTTTTACTCGCTATTCATTTAAATGTTAATTGAATTCCAAACGCCAGTTAGTTTTTTTTATTTGAAAATTTATTTATAAACCCTTACGGATTATTACATTCATATTACATAAAATAATATATACATTTTTCATTTATACTCTGTTGTTCAAGATAATATTTTTTACGTCTTTTGAAAAGTTTGTCTGAGTCTTTTGTTTAGTTTTGTCTGGTAGTTTATTATATAATTTCAGTCCCTGGTTCATTAGTCTTGATTGTCCTTGTCTTGTTTTAGAAAGTTGTTGTATAAGGTAAAGTTTCAAATATGAATTGATAGTACCAAATGTTCACATTTTAATACTAATTTGGAATACAGATATAAGTCAATAAACGGTAAACAATTGAAATCAACATAGTATTATTTAGGTATTTCAATTTAAAGATAATAAATTGATATACTGATATTAAAATGAATATAAAACAACTTTGTTTTTAACCACATCGGGGTCTTTTTCTTTAACATCTTCTTATTTCTTTACTTCAATCCAAGAATACGACCCACTAAAGAAAATATTGTAATAAAACTAAAATAATCACAAACCTGGTACATAGTACTTATTTAAAAATGTCAATAAAAAATAAATGATTTTTAGAAAAATTTTGACCGATACCCAACAAACACAACGTATTTGCGCGTTTTGTCGGCCTTGTATGTTTTTAGCATCCTTCTTCTTCTTCTTTTTTCATGGCCTTTTCACATCTCAACTTGGGTGTTCTGGCCAGTGTCGAGTAGTTTTGTTTTTTTTTTACATATATACACATGTGTTAGTAATATAATATGTACAAGTTAGTATGTTAGTATTTAATATAATATATACATATAATAATAAAACATATTTACAGCTTTACACCATTTATAACTAGATATTTACATAGGATTTTAAATACACGTTTATTGGGTGGGGACAGGAGAGTTAGAATATGAATAGGGAATGGGATATTAATATCAGAGAGGTCGGATAGGAAATCAGGATAACAATCATTTATGGGGCATCCAAAAAAAATATGGTTTAAATCTTCCTCATCTAGCTGACATTCGCAAATGGCAGAGTCCCGGACATGGATTCTGAACAGGTGAGAACCATTGCAGCAGTGCCCAATGCGCATTCTGCATATGGAGGATGTCTCAAACTTGTTCAGAATCACTTTGGAAAACCAAGGCTTTTCTGTAACATTTGGTTTCAGTTGGAAAAGATGTTTACCCTTGGCTTGGGAAGAGGCTACCCAATATTCTTGCCATGTGCGAAGTTGCTTCTCCTTCGTCATAACAAGGAGATCACCTAGTGGTAGTAAATTACTATAGGCAGGATCCCCGGAGTGGACCGCCTCCTTTGCTAACGCGTCCACTTTTTCGTTACCGGGAATACCACAATGGCTAGGGATCCAGGACATAACAATACTCTTATTGGATGCCTCTGATATAGAAAGAAGAAATCGAGTTTCCACGCAGAGCTCATCCTCGGGATAAAAGGATGGAGGGGATTTGATTTTTTGTAAGGCACTCAAGGAATCCGACAGGATTAGGAACTTGCTATATTGTGAGCTTAAGGCGTATTTGACAGCTTCTCGGATTGCGATACATTCTGCGGTAAATACAGATGCATTCTTGTGCAATTTGTACAATCTTTGAAAGTTGTTGTCTTCACAATATATAGCCGCACCCGTATGGGTTGCCGAATCTGACCGAGATCCATCAGTGTAGATAATTTTCCAACCTATCCATCTTGACGACCGAATACGGTTGAATGTACACCGGGGCTGTAGGTGGCTTTCGACTCCGAATGTGAGTTCAATACTTGGGGCATAAATAGAAGTTTTAAATGGGAAACGATAAAGGGGAAGAAGGTCTTTAGGATAAATGTTAGATTCGAAAGATTTGTAAAAATGAAAACTGTTGACTAGTAAAGGGGGTGGTTTATGAAACCAAAAAGATGAGGATGTCACGCAGTCAGAGAGAAATTGTACCTTTTTGAGGAGCAGGTTGTTTTTTTGGATAGAGCATTTTAGAAGAAATCTATCCGCCAAGTATTGTCTTCTCATACCAAGTGGGGGATCACAAGCTTCTACTTGTAAAGCGTTAATTGGAGATGACTTCATGGCTCCAACGACTAGTCTCAGACTTTGGGATTGGATCCGGTCAAGTCTTTGGAGATTCTTTTTTGAACAAGGTTCTAAAAGGAACGAGGCATAATCTAGATGGCTCCGGATATACGCAGTATAAAAAAGTCTCTGTATAAAAGGGTGGCTTCCCCACCATACTCGCGAGACTGCTCTTAACGTATTCAATCCGGCTTGACACTTGTTTACTATATGATTTATGTATGAGTTCCATGTAAGATGAGTGTCCAGAATTACTCCCAGGAACTTAATCTGGGACGTAAAAGGTACTATCTCATCTCCGTGTTGAATTTTTATGGTTGGGATTTTTCGCTGTCTACAAAAGGTTATGGCATTACTTTTACCAGTCGATAGATCCAAGCCATGTTCCACTAACCAATTCCTGATGTTTCTCATACCTAAATTTAGAGTATTTTCTAGATTATTTGGGTCCTTCCCATATGTATACATGAAGAAGTCGTCCGCGTATTGAAGCAAACTTGTCTCTGAGGGAACAATTCCGCTTATGTCATGCGTATAGATATTGAAGAGAATCGGGCTCAGGACAGAACCCTGAGGTAGTCCCTTGCTCAACTCTCTCTCCACCACAGCATGACCACGAACACTGATTTCTACCTTTCTGGAGAGAATCAAATTTGCTATAAAGGAAGTGAGTTTTCGCGGGATTCCAATTCGTAGCATTTTAGCTTCTAGAATATGGATAATAACATTGTCATATGCACCACTTATGTCCAGACAGACACCTATAAGAAATTCTTTCTTAGTAAGAGCGGCTCTGATATCAGATGTCAGAACCGACACGCTTTCAATAGTGCTCTTTCTTTTCCTGAATCCAAATTGAGACTCGGGGAGAGTTTTCGAGCTCTCCACAAACCAGTCCAAGCGTTGTCTCACCATATGTTCCGCCACTTTCAACAGTGTGGAGGAGAGGGCTATGGGGCGGTAGGAAGACCCAAAGTTTGGGTCTTTGTTGGGTTTAAGGATAGGGATAATGGATTGGGTTTTCCATGAAGGGGGGATGTTTCCTGATTCAAAGATCATGTTGATCAATGATAGGATGTAGGAGAGGGTAGGATCACTGTTATGTTGGATAAAACTATACAGTATACCGTCAATCCCTGGAGCTGAGTCTGTGAGCCGGGTCAGAATAGTCTTCAGTTCATCTAAACTGAAGCTATGATCTAACCAGCTTCTATTTGTAAACTGGTACCAATAGGGAGACTCATTCCAGTTATTTGCGGTCTGCGGGGCTAATTTGTTGGCGAACTCCTCAACCCACCCTAGGGTCTCAGGACGTCTCACTGGTGGAGTGAAAGAACCTCTAAATCGACGTATCATGCTCCAAACAGTTGATATAGGCACGTCTCGTGATAAAGAGCAACAGAAGTTTTTCCATCCTTGTCGTTTCTTGTCTCTTAAGAGGCGTTTTGTTTTAGCTTCAACCTGTTTAAAACTCAACAGGTTTTCTAGGCTCATGTTTAAGGAGTAAACTTTAGCTTGCTTTTTCCTTTTCAAAACTGCCTCCGCACATTCGCTATCCCACCATGGGGCAGGGGGGGGTTTACTTCTATTGCCTTTCTCCTTTACAGGGACATGTTTGTCTGCTGCTTCGACGATGCATGATGACAATGCTTCATAGCACTTCACTACATTCTCTTTCGTCGGGGTGGGCAGCTCGTTCACTTTAAGTTCAATGTCGTCAGAGAAGTATCTCCATTTAACTCTTTCTGTAATGTATCTCGGTCTTCGTCTTCCCCCAGGGGATAGGCCTCTTTGGCAATATCTATGGCTGGATATGAGGCTGACTACTATAGGGTAATGATCACTACCAATAGTGTCATCCTTAATTGACCATTGCACAGATGGTGCCATTGCAGCGCTGGAGATGGTGAGATCCACTGCACTGGGTCGCTGATTTGGAAGCTGAAGGCGCGTCGCGGAGCCATCATTAAGGACACACATATTCAGATCATCCAAGAGATCAACAATATCTCTTCCCAACCTGTCGCATGTCGGAGCACCCCACAGGGCATGGTGAGCATTAAAGTCACCAAGGATAAGGAACGGAGGGGTCAATTTTTGGAACAAAGATAAAAGTATCGATTTTGAGGGTTTGTTGGTTGGGGAGATATACATGGAAAGGATGGTCAAGTCATTAACCTTTGCAGCTGTCACTTGGAAAGGACAGCCATCAGTCTTGACATTAATAGGGATAAAGGGAAGGGAGTTTTTGATGAGGAGGGCAGAGCCACCCTTCCCATCCTCACGATCATCTCGCAGACAGTGGAATCCCCGGAATCTAATAGTAGATCCCGGGACCATCCACGTCTCCGAAATGGCCGCAATTGAAATAGATTCTTCTTGCAATGTATGCAAGAGATCTTCTTTTTTATTTAAAATGCTATGGCTGTTCCACTGCAGAATCCTCATCTGAGGAGCCATGGTGGTGGTTAAGTAGGGAGGTTATATTTAGAAGTTGATGGGCGACGTTGGACGGTATTTGTGGATTGTTTTGAAGGATCGATACTAGAATACTCAATATGGTAGATATAATTGTATTGTTCGATGTTGGGACTGTGCTAGGAAAAGCATTCCCATTAGAACCAGATGGAAGTTGTCCATTCGGGAAATACAGAAGTGAAGGGTCATGATGAGGAACATTAGGTTTGGAAGGTAGTTTTTTTGACCTCGACTTCCTCTCTACTGATTTTTTGTAGGATATTGGCGCGGAGGGCGCGGGCATAACAACATTGACATTCGGTTTTGTCGTTTTAGAGACGATTTCTGCATAGGAAATCGTCGCTTTTCCGAACATTTTAGAAGCTTCAATATATGAAATGTTTCTGTCAGCCATCGTGTGTTTTATGTTTTGTTGCCTTTTAAGCTCAGGGCACAGCTTGCTGGTGGCAGAATGGTTACCAGAACAATTGAGGCATTTTATATCTTCAGCCGCCACCGTGCAGGATTCCCCATTGTGTGAGGAGCCACACTTGTAACAGCGCACAAGGGATCTACAGACAGTCTTTGTATGTCCGTACTTACAGCATTTAAAACACTGAATTGTCGGAAATACGTAGAGTTCTACGGAGAGGGACACATTGAAGATGGAAATGTGGGAAGGTAGAGATTTTGAGTCGAAGGTCAAAACCACCGTGCGGGAGGGTTTCCATTCGACTACGTCACCATTACTCGATCTGTAATTCAGTCGTCGAGCCTTGATTACTTTTCCGAATCCATGAGGTACCTCGGCATTCTCCACAATGTCCTGTTCAGACCAGTGCGAAGGGATGCCTTTGGTAACACCTTGTTTAGTTACTAGGAAAGTCGGAATGAAAACGTTATAATTATCTTTTTTAGCTATTTCTGATTTTACAAACGTATTGGCTTCGTTTGCCGTCTTAAACTCCACAGAAATACGGTTACGGCCGACGGACTTGATTCCGTTCCAGGCAGTCCGAATATTGTTTCTATGAAGAAATCGACCGAAGTCAATATCGTACAAGTTGGTTTGGGTGACGCCGTCTACTTGTACTTTTGTTACATGTACGATAAATGGAGCACGATCCATTCCATTGTACATGCGGGATTGGACTTTGGTAGGTGTGGTAATAGGCGGTAAAGTGTTTGTGACCTCTGGAGTACCTGGGTTTGTAGAAGCAGAGGGTCGGGGGCTAGGTGTTTTGTGTGGGAGGGGGCGGTCTGACTCAGAACTCGATTTCCTCTCCGAATTTATAAGTTTGAGTTTTTTTGATTTAGGCCTTATTGTAACAAATTCGGCGGGATCTGGAACAGTGTCCATTGTACCGCACGACGAATCTGATTGAGATCCATCCGGTGGATCCGGAGGTTTCTCTTTGTCGTTCATTTATAACAAAAAATAAAAAGAAAGAAAAATACAAAATAAGTTGTAAAAACCAAAAAAAAATTTGGCTACACGTGTATGGAAAAAATAATTGTTACCTGGTTATTAGGTTTCGGGACAGGGAACGAAAACAAACACAAACTACTGAAAACACTTAATAATAGATAAAAATTTTATGTACACCACTCCTTTTTTAACCAAATTAGTGAATTATTTCGACTTTTTAAGGAAAAAACACAATAATTATTATCTAAGACAAACAAAAACGACCGCCACCACTGTTAGTCATAGACAATCTCCGTTTTTAGCATCCGTACACGTTGCTTAAAATATATTTTTAAAACTGTATTACCGGTATGTTATCTTATCAGGTGTGTCATCTTAAACAGAATTCCCCTAATTATACTTTCACAAGTCAATAAATTATTACTTTCAAGACGATGTCAAATGTTAAATTATTTCAAACTCTAAGAGCCAACCTCGTGGTCAAACAAACTATCGTGCCCTTTCCCCGCAAGGGTAGGGAGAATGTTTTTTATATGTTTTTTCATTGTTATTTATGGAAAAATTGAATCTAACTTGTCGAAGGGCGATATTATTGTGTTTTGGTAGAAGGCCTGAATAAAGAAAAAAAAAGGATTTGTTCAAAATTTCACGCAAGGTTGACCACCGTATGATTCATATTTGGACTAAAACTTTTATTGGATAATGTGCTCATTTTTTCTTTGATTTGATCTGAATATATCCAAAACAGTCCGAGATGGAACTCGCCATAGTGCAGTCACTAAATACAAGCTGGTACTTAATTCGGAATTACATTTTTAGAACTTTACATAGACACGGAAATAAAAGTGGAGCAGTTCTCCAAGGTAAGTCAATTAAGTACCTAGGTCGGAAGAAAATACCTAATAATATATTTTTTGAATATTTATTTAATTTGGTTATTTGTACAACTTAAAAATATCGAAAGCGATTATTATTCATGCTGCTAAGCTTACCTTTGTTGTACATACATATTATATCTATGTAATAAACTTTAACACAGTGCGAAAAGTGGTTACATAAACCAGAGCCACAGGTATGTCATAAGTCCTTTATTTATTTATTTATTTATTAACGAACATTGTCCAATTAAGCAATTAATAGGGTTTTAATACTACAATAAAAGAATAGTTGAAAACATTTTTTCAAAAAGAAAATAGCATTGAGAAACATAAGGGACATCAAGACAAGATCTGAACTATTTATTCAGTCCTCGTTTAAGTCGTTGTAAACTAAAACCAAAAAAGTCCAGATCTTGTCTTGAGTTAACAATACGACAAAGACGGGTCGGGTCATTAGAGAATTAAGGTCATAGTTTGTTCTATGGAATTTTATTTGTCCCAGTAATGATGGAACATCGATATATGATATTACCGAACATAAATATGGAATAAATATTAGTTCTACGTTTTTGTAGAGACTAGAAATACTTAACACTATATCAGCATAAGAATAATAACCTCTCTCTAGTCCAAGCATCCACGCTACTTTTCAAAGCAAGCGATGTTGGACTGATTCAATGTGATTTATGTGATTCGCATAGAATGGAGATCAGACTACGGAGGCATATTCTAGTCCTATAAGTCATGTAAACTTAGAGTGAATAAAATAGTGTTTAACAGTAGGTAATTAAAATTATTGAATAAATTAGCATATGTTTCTTTTTTGTATTGTTGTAGTAATAAAGGTGTTATTTAGTTAGTTAGGTAATAAAGTAGTATAACATGTCTGGTTATCTTTCAAATATAATTATTGCTTCAAAAATTAAGGGGGATGACAACTTTAGGTATAAGTAATGACCGTCGAATTGCAACAGTTCCGTAGTCGATTCGAATGCATTATTTTATTGTTTATGGAACGATTATTTTGTGGTTGGCTGCAGTGATTTTTCAAATATTCCTAGAAGTTTGATTTTAGTTTATGACAGAAGAAAACAAAAAAAAATGGCGGCTCTTGGAGTTTGTGAAACTCCGGATTGTAACGAAAAAGCAAAATTACAATGCCCCACGTGTGTAAAACTTGGCATACAAGGCTCGTTTTTTTGTTCTCAAGAGTGCTTTAAAGGTTACTGGAAGTCGCATAAGGTTATTCACTCTTTGGCCAGTAAGTGTATAGTTTTAGGTTATGTCGAGCCGATTCTCACCCGCCTGTCTGTGTCCTGTGATACCATAGCTAATAGCTACCGATTAATGTTTAAAAAATATATGTTGATCGAACTGTCACCATGCTTACACGAAAGAAGGCGCGAGGTGAGATCTTGCAAGAGCTTCTTGTAATATTGAGTTCGTGCATGCTTCTATTTTAGTCCTCATTGTGTCTTGACATTTCCTTGCGGTTTTTAGAAGGGGAGGGCGGGAACGGAAAGAAAAATGGATTTGATCCGTGGCCAAACTACATGTACACCGGTAAACTGAGGCCATCTCCTCAGACGCCTAAAAGGACTGTGCCTTTAACTATCGGGAGGCCGGATTATGCTGATCATCCGTCCGGGTATCCGCTGTCGGAGCAGGCCCTTAAAGGAACTTCTCAGATCAAAGTTCTCGACGATGAAGAGATCGAAGGAATGAGGGTTGCTTGCAAATTGGGGAGAGAAGTCTTGGATGAAGCTGCCAGGTTTGTTATATTTATTTCGCTATTCGAATCATTTGTCTCTATGAAAACCTTGTTTTATTTATTTATATGTACGCCCAATGGGCATTTTTAAGGACATATGTATACATGGAAAAATTTTATTAAAGAAAGTCACAATGGTATATAGTAGACTCAGTGGGAGTGGAAGTGAGAGATAGGTGTTTATAATTGAATTTGATTTAGTGATCTTATGAAAGAAGACAACTTGTTATCCAAAAAATCAAGACTGGTATGTTTGTTGGCAGACCTAAGAATTCTGGGCATAGGGGAATGAAAATTATAGTTAGTTCTATGGTGATGGTATGAAAAAAGTCAATCTTGTCTGAGGTTTCTAGTTAGGATATTTAATTTATTTGAGCTCAGTATTTCAGGCACACCAAAGAGTTAGTTGAGAATATTAAAAAGGACCGGAAGGTCGGATTTATTTCAACGGTCTTAGAGAAGATATATTTAAGGTAGTTTCTAACTCTTAATACGTATATTGGTCTCTGGATAAGCCCAACATCCAGCTTATCTTATGTAAAAATCGATGTTGAACTAATTCAATATTTTTGATGTAAACATCATAATATGAAGACAAGATAACAGAGGAATATTCTAGGTGCGAGCGAACAGAAGAGAATTTTAAGGGTATTGACATTTTTTAAGTCAGTTGTGCTTTTGTTAATAAAATAAAAAGTAATGTAAAATTAGTAACTCCGTTCTTATAATTTTATGTTTTTTGCACCACAAAAGCCTAAACATGTGTAAATTACAGCAAATAACATCTAAATATGCAAACAATCATGTCAAATTATTTTCACATTGATAATCCACCCTAAAACCAGTGGTTTCTAGTTAATAATAAGTGTGCTCACACCATAGACTTAAATAACTAGATAAGCCTTTCTGAAATATATTTATGTTCCACTGTGCGATAACTGCATCTCCCCTTTTTTGATTGAAAGAGTAAGTCAGAAATCAAAATTTTGTTAAGTTATTTTTAACATGGTAAGGACACGTAACCGCAATTTCATTTGCAAAACACGGATGAAAGCTGCGCTCTGTGTGTCTGTATGTATATATTATGTTCATAAATAAAAAATTCAAGGCTAATAACAAGTGTGTTGTTTTAATGAGCTATCCTGTGAACCGAGGATAGCTTTATTTTATTTTTTGCATCACAAGTCACGAGACCCATTTACAGAGAATAATAAAGGCGTAGAAAACCAAGGCTGAAGAAAAATCACTCAACAGTAATTCATCACAAATTATAGTAATAATTGAATAGTAACAATAGTAATTTATTGTTTGTAATTTTATTGATATTTCTCAAAGGCAATGATACGAAACTTGAGTTCATTAAAACTCACAATTCACGTATTCACTGTAGTTTATTATTTTACAATCCTATTTAAAAAAACATTATCTCATTAACGTGTGTGGCTATATTGTTTTTATCAGTTTTAAAGAGTATTATTTTATCAATTTTGCCATTAATCGAAACAAAGTAATGAAGTGCAATAAAAAAAAACATGTTAAGTTTGGAAAAAGGAAAATAAAATTTCTATGAAAGATAGAAGCCTACCAAGGTCCAAGATCTATTTGTAGCATTCATGAAGGAGGATAAAAAAATGTGTTTTTAGTGGGTAACTCACAAATGCTGATTTCAAAGTTATCTAGTTGTGGCAATTATTTTTATCGAACCAAGAAAATTTAACCAAACTAATTATATTACAAAACAAAGTTTTAAGCAAAATTTGAAGAAAAAAAACGATGCACAAGTTGTAAATTTGATGTTAAATTAATTAAAAGTAATAACATAAAAGAAAATATTATTTTTCAGTATGATGATATTTGTGTATAATATTATTAATTTAAAAAAAACACAGAATTTTGAAAGAAAATTGATCATAGTCAACATGAACATGATCACAATACCACAGATAAGGCAAAAATTAGACTCCCATTTAGTAAAAAAATAGTATGGTATGGAAAAACGCATTTATGAAAAAAAAATAACAAAATTCAAACGGAAGGTTATAAGTATGTGTTAAACAACTTTCAAATAAAATTTATGTATGTTGTTTATGTGTGCCCTTTTTTAAGATTCAAAATAAAAATATATTTTTACATAAATTATTCTGCGATGTATTATACGCCTACTGAGTAAAATAGAAATGTAGGGAATTTAAAATGAAGAGTTATGTTACTTTTATGCACTGTTAAATTAATGTTGAAAAATTTTTGTTTTGTGTTATTTCAAAACTACAAAAAGACAAACAAATTTTTTATTCCTGGTTGTGTTTAAATTTCAGAGTGTGCGGAGTCGGTGTGACAACTGATGAAATTGATCGGATAGTACATGAAGCTTGTATTGAGAAGGAATGTTACCCGAGTCCTCTTAACTATTACGAATTTCCGGCCTCGTGCTGCACTTCAGTAAATGAAGTTATCTGCCACGGAATACCGGATCTCAGGCCTCTCGAGGTAGAGATAACTTTTCTATATAATCAATGATTTCAAGATTTTATGTTTACTACAAAATAATAACTACACCTCACTAAGTGCAGAAACTTTTTAATGATGCGGTGCGGTTTCTGTAATACTTTTATTGCATAATGCATATACAATTAGAATCGTGTGAAGACAAAACACATGGAGTTGTGTCGTACAATTAATTTATTGTATTTTCCTGTCTGGTTCTCCAAAAAGACTCCTCAATTTGTTTAAATGTTCTAGAAATATGAATGTTTGCTTTACAGTGTTTGCATATAAATAAATAAAAATGGTACTCAAGCATTATTTTCTAGGTAATTGGAAAACAGCTTTTGATAAATCATATTTTTTATAAAATGCTTTCTTACCTGATTTCTGTACTTTTCATGTGAATTTGCATGTCAACCTAAATTCAGTCCCCGGCAGAAATTGTATCATATAAGTGCTTAAATTTTAACAATAAAGTTCAATTTTAGTATTAAAATCGAACACTGATTTGAGTCTACTAATTTAGTTTATTTTTTAAAAGAAAGACAAAAATATTGGACAATTGTTTTGCCTTTTTAGGAAATTTTCAAATGAATATGAAAATTAAAATGAACCAAATTAGTAGACTCAAATCAGCATTTGATTTAATATTCCAATTATAATATGGAGTTCTACAAAATAAACGCCAAGTCAATAAACGATAAAGTTCAACCTTATGACAGTTTGGTAATGGTTGTGAGGAAGGATACACCGTTGATCTTAAAGTTATTCTCGAAAAATGACGAAGGTTCAAATTTAGATATTTTTGCTATGGGGGTGTGTCTAATCCTTCAATTGATGTTTCCAGGATGGTGATTTGTGTAATGTAGACGTGACTGTATATCATCGTGGATTCCACGGTGATTTGAACGAAACATTCTTTGTTGGAAATGTTTCCGAAGAACATAGAAAGTTAGTTCGCGTTACCTACGAGTGTCTTTCAAAAGCAATCGAGGCAGTCAAGCCGGGAGAAAAATACAGGTATGTGTTGCATTTGGTCCATTTCTTAAATATCCTAGACAACAATGTAATAATTTAAGTACTACCAAATGTTAGCCAACTTTACGATTGCGGATTTTGTTCTCCAAAGATTTTATCGGGGTTTACTAACATTTTCAACTGAGATTGTCGGAAATACTTTTCGTAAACATCGTATCCCTATCTGCACTTGATAGTGCATAGGGAACTGGTACACCAAACGCAGTTGATATTTTGTATTTTGATAACCTTTTGCATGAAGATTAAGTGATTAGCCTTACGCTTCAGAAACATGAAATGATGCCGTGTAAAACCACAATATTTCAGGTTGATCTTCCCAGGAATCGAACCTGGGACCTCGAACATGGTAGGCGAATGCGTCAATCACTGCACAACGAGGGGGACTTATCTTCACTTTGTTTTTTGTTACCAAAAAATTAATATAAAAGTACCCAGTAATTAGAGTAAAACACAGCTATGCTTTTTTATTATTTTGATGATATTTTTTTAGCTGTGGCCTTGTTAAGGATCTTCTTTCTTTTCATCAGAATTACCTATCTTTTTCAGTATTCTCATCTGAGAAGAGTCAAAAACACTCGTCCTGGATTCTGGTTGTATTTCACACATACAGAACTGTATTCTTTATCCTCATGGACATGGAGAACAAATGCTCGGATTACATAATGTGGAAATTAAATAACCAGACTGGTGTGATAAATAAACTTATATTTTACTTTTATCCCCTTCAACATACCATCCTCGCCTATCTATGCACCGCTGCATATGTGTCTTCCATCGTTCATAACGATGCTGTAGCTCATCATTCAACAACTCTGTTGTTTTTGATTTAACATGTTCACTAGACTAAAAATGTGTATTTTTCGCCTTTGGGAACAGGCAGAAGTCACAAAATGCGAGATTTGTCGAATACGGAGGATGATCAAGCGCAGGAATGCGCTTGTCCGCTAAAAAATTCCTTCACAGATATGGCATTGTGAGCTAGCGCGTTGTCCAGGTGCAGAATCCATGACTTATTCTTCCTTACTCTTTTCCTTTGCTTTATTTGGATTTCTTTGTAGTATTTCTGATTAACTGTTTGACCCTCAGGCGCCCAGTCAGTTATGAAAAACTTGATTTTGACTTGCTCTTTTGCTTCCCGGCCTTCAGAAAACCATCCGAAAACTCGTTCATGTGACATGATATTATCGCTAAACACATCTTTAACCATATCTAAACATTCTGTTGGCAAAATTAAAAATTTCATTAGGAGTTCAGGGTTAATTTGCTGATTAATTTTTATGTCAATCATAATCACAGCACTACTACACTACAGTGTACAACTAACGCTAGACAGCAACTAAAGCAGACAGTGATAAAACTATAGGATGTTGCTTTGCAAGTATCCTGGTTAATGACATTCTAGTGAAAACCTTGCCCGATGCGGCTCTGCGGTGGTAGGTGGAGAATTTAGTTACTTATTTGCCACACCTCGTACATTGCGTAATTTTGCAGGGAAATAGGCAATATAATACAGAAGCACGCCCAGGCGAATGGTTTGAGTGTGGTGCGTTCTTACTGCGGGCACGGCATCCACCGGCTGTTCCACACGGCGCCCAGCGTGCCACACTATGCACGTAACAAGACGGTGGGCGTGATGCAGCCCGGCCACTGTTTCACCATCGAGCCCATGATCAACAGCGGCGGCTGGAGGGACGACCAGTGGCCCGACAAGTGGACCGCTGTCACCTCGGACGGATCCTGGTCTGCGCAGGTTAATATCATTACTTCTTACAGTAAATTCATCATCATCATTCCCTTTTCCACACCTAGTAGTGCATAAGGCACTGCATTTGTAAACCAAATGAAGTTAAGGTGATCAGTCCTACGCTTCAGGGGCCAGTTCCAGAAATAATTAAATATTGCAGTTTAAACAACCTTTAAAATCAACACTTCACGTCCACCCTGCTAAGAATCGAACCGAGGATCTCAAGTATTGTAGGGGGATGCACCAACCACTACACTGCAAGGTGGACTCCAGGGTTTTGGTTCTATTTCACACACAGAACTGTATGTTTCATCTGCCTGGACACTTACTACAATTCTTCCACCACATACCGCATCTGAGGACACAAGCCTCTTTGCTCATTGTCGAATAAAAAAATCTACCCGAAGAAGTTCTCTTTAATCTGGTAGCCTTGGCATCCTTGTGCAGAAGTACATATTTATGTACTTTATTGGATTGAGAAAAAGAGGGAAGTGAATTCTTCACTGTTGGGGATTAAATTGATTGGTTGTGATCAATTTGCCGGAATTGATACGTCTTACAAACGGAAAAAAAGTTTTTATTTTATCATTTTTAATATTTGCATTCTTCTTTAAATTTTACAGTCGTCTTTTTTTAGATGTGAGAAACCGATTCAGGAAATGGGAAACAAGTTGTGGTAGAATGGGATTTGAACCCTGGACCCCCAATCCGGAGTCCGCCACTCTACTTCTCTAAAACTACTATAAAACTACTACTCCCTACTATAAAACCCATTCTTGTCTACAAATATTTGGACTTAATCAAAATATTGTTGACTTATAGTATATAGTTGAAGTGTTTATATAATATGTTTTGTAAAGGCAATTTAGTCGTATACTACATTAATAAAATAAAAATAAATAAAATTGAAAAATTTATTTCAATTTAATTACAGTGGAATTCCACGGACAGTTTTAAATTTTAATGTTTCAGTACATCAGAATTCGGTCAGAATAAACTGAGTTTACACCCTTAAAAATTCTAAATTGCAATTTTTTTAAATTCAATATACACATTGATATTAATGAGTATATTAACATTAAAAAAATCTATACTTATATTATTTTGATCACACATTGCCTAGTAGGTGAAATTTAATAATTTGGATGAATCTCACCTGTGTCAATAAAGGTTCAGTTTTCTTACTTCACACAAATCAATGGAATTGAAGAAGTATGGATGTTCAAACATAAACAGAATGTATAAAGGGATCACTCAAACCAGCCAATGAGAGATCATAAATAAGCCCTATTAATGTCTAAGTTTGCTTATGTGATCCCGTGTAAGTTGGTTTTGTTCCGACGTGTGCGCTACCATTGCGAGAGCTATCTTCAGGTTTAACTGTTCCTTTTATTTCCTTAAAAATTTAGGAGTTTTAGCATGTCTCATGTTTGGATAGCCTTTTATTTATTGCAACTGCATGTATGATTTTTATTTTCCTTTTAGTTTGAACAAACTCTGTTAGTGACTGAGATTGGCTGTGACATCCTGACACGTCGCCGAACAGAAGCCGGGACACCCCACTTCATGGACAAGAAGTAAACCTACTTTGGAACAACGCTTGGAATCTTTGCCTTTGTAACATTACTCGCCTACCTTTCTAGGTTTTACAACGTAGTTGAAATGACAACATTTGATTTAACAACCAGATTTTTAATTTTGAAAATGAGGTAACCAGTTTTTTTCTTTTTACGTTTGCGTAAAAAATCTTTTGTAATAAATTGTGAGGCCATTTAAATCTCACAGATGTATTGTTTATCGTTTTAAGATCTGAATCTGATTTTTATATCGGATTTTGTTTTATAAATATGTATCTACTTAAATTTATTGTGTACTATAATCAGCGCACTTGAGGTAATCTTCACAAAACTGGCGCTATACAAATTATCCTAAATTAATATACAGGGTGTTCTTTAAAACCCTGTCACATCCGAAACCACGATGATCAGTACGAGCAAGAAGACATATTGGTACATTAAAATATTTTTTTAGAATGACAAACCATAAAAAATTAAATATAGAAAAAAAACAAATTGCGAATACACCTCAAAGATAGAGCAAGAGAAGATGATTATCCAATCTGCGCGGCCGTGCAGTTCAGACTCCCCCCTCCCCCCTTCTCGTTTCTCCCCTGCAGAAGTGAGCAACCATTTGTTTTTTTTCTATATTTTATTTTTTAAGATTTTAGTCGTTCTAAAAAAATATTTTAATGTGCCAATATGTCTTCTTTCTCATACTAATCATCGTGGTTTCGGATGTGACAGGGTTTAAAGAACACCCTGTATAGTGAAAAATTATTTTTTTAAATTTTTTATAGTTTTAATTATTAAAACTGCATTATACATGTCGTATATCTTCATAAAATCTTGTGCGAATGCAAAATTTTAGATCATGTCCTGATTTTAATCCAATTTTTCACATTGATTCTTAAGCCCATGAAAAATTATTATTAAGACTGGAATCAAGTAAAAATCCATGTATTTTCTGATTCATTCATTTTTAATTCAGAGTTAGCATTTGCGTTCACCCAATATTCTAGACACATTACTCATTCTGCATCTCTCAGACTTGAATCAGAAAATGTACCATATAATACATGAAATAAAAATTTGGTAAATTAGTTAAAATATTTCCTTCTCAGGGCCCCGATCACAATGGGAAATTAACAGAGTAATCTTCAACTGTCTGAAGCAAAATCAAAATTTCTGCATAAAAATGTGTATATTTTTATAAATATTTTATTTCTAACATGTTCAATTACACGTTACCAATAAAGGTACTTTAAATTTTTATACAAATATTCACATTTTACTTTATAGTCAATTGAGATAATTCTGTTAACTTCCCACTGTATCGGTGCCCTATATTTCTGACGAATTTCTTGTTCACCTTTTTGATCCGTGTGATATGGCCATTAGTTCGAAGTATGTTTTTGTTACATAACGTGTTATGTTTTGTTGATCAAATTGTCAAATCATTTTTTTAAATTTGGTATTTGGTATTCTCTTGTGTAAGAATACATTTTTGAAAACAATATTTTTGAAATATATAATGTAATCGTGTAAATTTTTAAACTATGTATTTCTTGTTTTAACATTGTATAAACAATGCTTACCAATTATTGTTGATATATGTAATAATATTGTTGAGTTTTACAATAAATTGACCCATTTAAATATACTTTTGTAAAAAAGAATATGAACAATACTAATAAAATACATAATGTTTACTTTGATTGTTTTTTTTTGCAAATTTCCCGCCTTGACCACAAAAAAATGTGTTCCTTGCTTTACATTATACATGCACTCCCGCTCCCAACTCGTGTACCTTCGAGCTATTGCGTAACGTGATTTTCGATCAGTGTTGTTCAACATGGACAGAGAGCATCATGATACCATATAGCATCCTCGCAAACGGCATTTTATGAAAAAATGTATGAATTTTGCCAAAAACTTTAAATAGTATGAAACAGTTTTACTAATACTGACAATCGTCATGACTTTTTTAGTCATATTTATAGCGTTTTAGCTCCATTCCTGGTACTCAGAAAGGTTAAATGATTTTAATAAGATTTTTAATCTAATAAATAATACATATTTATTTTACATTATTAAACCTTTATTATAAATAATTATAGAAGCTTGAAATATTTACAAAAGAATGACAAGAACTTATATTACAAATCATATAAATAATATAATGTCATATTGTCAGAGTTTTATAAGAAGGGTCCATTAGTTGTCTTTCAAATCTATTATAAGGCTTAGTACTAAATTTCTACGTTCAAAAAGTCTAATAATTATTCACCATCACGATTTCTCTATCAGCAACTATTAATGCATAGGGCACTGAATTGGTACTCCAATTGCAACATTTATCATTTTTGTTACATATAAGGTAAGGTGATCAGTCTTATGCTAAAGGTGCCAGTCCAGTAAATATGAAACATCCCAGTATAGAACAACCTTTATAATCAATATTTCACATCCCTCCTGCTAGGAATTGAACCTGGGACCTCAAGCACGGTAAGCGAATGCGCCAACCACTACGCTACGAGGTGTACTTTTCTCCACTTGATTTATTTTTTTATCTTATAGTAGGCATTGAGTCGAAAGCACGCGTCCTCACACTTAGGACTTTATTATTCGACCGCCCGGACACAGAAAAAATAAAGTAATTATTCATAGCAGGTAAAAAAAATCATAACTTAGCTAACAACACCGCATAAGTCAGTTTTGTTATTTTTTCAGGATGATGAAAAAACTGTTTAGTGTATTGAATTGAAGAGGAATCAGGCTTAAGAGTTTTTAAAAGGTGACACTTTACAGATAAATATTTCATTTTAAAAAAATAATGGTGTAATTGAGTTAGCTTTCAATAAAATAACATAAGTATGAACCAAAAAAAATTAAGTATGTTTTTTTGGTATTTTCAATTGAGTGGGACAAGCCGCATTGATTGGTATATTTGAATTTCGAAATTGACCATCAGACTGCTTCCATTAGATTGAATTCAATATCGCGAATGAATCCTTCGCATTAAAGAGGCGAAAGCGATGAGCCGTACTTGATTTGCATAAAGGCAATACAGCCAACATGCCATATGTAACTGCCAGTTAAACTGCCACAAGCAACTTCGTATAGACGCGTACGATACAAAAATAAATTATCTAAAATAAATCAACAACTTAAAATAAACTTCATTAAAATTGATTTTTTGTTATGAAATTGAAGTTTTCGTCCCTCTTAAACATTTTGACAAATGGTTCTTCCGCGGTATTGAACTTAAATAAACGATAAGCAGTTTTTCGTCGTCCTGTAAAAAGAACGAAAATGACTTATGCGATATTAGCAAAGCGACAATATTGTAAATTATTATTCACCCTTCTTACCAAATACTAATAATATGACTAAATGAAATTATACAAAAAACTTAAATTAGCACGTTCTTCAAGCGTAATATTTTTTATTCTTCATTTTTTGGCCTTATTCTGCTTCCATATTCAGAGACCTGATTCTGTACTGCAGATGTATTTTTCTCTGTTGGTTTGATGACTATACTTGTCTTCCAATCTTTCGTCAGGATGTCGAGAGTGGGATTGGTTTCGTTTTTTTGTACCACAACAATTACATCATCGGTATTAGATTCCCTTTGCTTTTCTGTTGCAAGGTGTAGTTCAGGCTCTGTGAGGTTTGAATTTCTTTCCAACTCTAATTTCTGCATCTACAAATAAAACACAGTCTTAAAAAAATGTCTCGAACAATTTGTTCAAATGTTGAGAGGAATTATTGAAAGTAACGACAAACCAATAATTATTTTATAATAAATTTCCATCAGTTTTAAACCACAATGCACTAGATTTGAGACTAATAAATATCAACCACATCACCATTAAACTTTTATTTGCACCCGATGATGCATGGGACACAGCATTCTTAATCAAATGCAGCGTATCTCGATCATCTGTTACAGGTTGATCAGTCTTCCGCTTCAGGGACAATGAAATAGTTTATTGTAAAACCACCTTAAAACAAGTATTTTATGCCAACTTTCTCAGGAATCAAACCTGGGACCTAAAGGTAGGTAGGTGAACGCGCCAACCGCTACAGTACACTTTTTTAGTATTTTAACTTGAGAGCAGCTATCGAGTAAAAACACTCGTCCAGGGTTCTGGTTTTATTTCACACACCGATCTGTATTCTTTGCCCAGACTCAGACAAGTTCAAAACTACACCAATCTCTTATCTTATTATAGTATTTAATATTAGGTATTTTAAAACCATTAATGATTTATTATTACTAAAACTTCGGCCTCGTGGTGTGATGGTCAGCGCGTTAGCCTGCCATGCAAGAGGTCTCGGGTTCGATTCCTGACATGGTTGATGAGAAATATTTATTTAAATGGGTGTTTTCACACTAGAATATTTCATAGTCCCTGGACTGGTACCTGAAGCGTAAGACTGATCATCTTTCCTTCACGTAACAAAAATGATCAAGATACGCTGCGATTGGTGTACCAATGCAGTGCCCCATGCATCATTAGGTGCGGAAATGATGATGAAAACTTCACTTCCTGTTTTTCAAGTCAGGTGATAATAACATAAATATTTTTATATGGGTAGATTAAAAAGAAAATTTCTGTCTTGGGTTTAATTATAAAACATTTAACGTAACTAGGATTTTAAATGTGCATAAAAAGGGCTTACTTGTGCATATTCCTCATAATCCTGGTTATCGTTGTCTCCGTAAATTCTAAAGAGTTCGGTATTTTTTTGATCGGCATTAAGTGAAGCCGACATATGAATATTTTGCGATGGTTGGGTTTCAATATCGTCATACTGTTCTGGGATATAAATTCTCAATGGTGATTCACTATCATACGCTTTAGAGTCCTCTACTTTAACATTTGGATAGCCGTTTATCGGTGCGAACCCAGAATCACTGATGGTGTATTGACTGTTTCTTGGGATGGAATTCTGAGCGAAATATGACTGAAGGTCGGGAGAAAACTCCGCGGTTGTTTTTTTTTCTTGAGCCTCGTTTGACGTCAGATTGTTGGCATTTTGGACAGCGAGTAGAATGTTGGCGACTTCGTTATTCGTGAGAGGTGAATAGTAATTGGTTGAAACTGAACCACTGTCTGGATCACTGACTTGTGTGAAGTAAGACGCAGTTAATGGACTACTTTCTGCAAATCCTTTGTGATTTTGTTCGTTAGAAGGATTGAAATTGACACTTGTTTGCATATTAAATGATCCTAAATCTTTTCCCATTGCAGTTGTATTCTTTAACTTTTCTTTACTAATTGTTATACTGTTTTCCGAAGCACTCCCTTCTTGAGTATTTCTCACATAATTAAAATGGTTATCATTTGATTCCTGATTTATAATACTATCGATGTTGGCTTTTAATAATTCAGTTTGAAGAGAACTTACGCCCTTTGTAGAACTCGGTTCTACATAGTTGAATGTTTGGAAATTTGGTTGGAAGCCGGTATATGGTTTTAAAAACTGTTCTTGTATTTTTTCTAAATACTTTGGGTCTGGTTTGAAAAGAACATTTTGTTGAGCATTTGTGGGCTCTCCGTACGTTGGTTGAACTATTGCTTTGAATGGCTGAAATGTGAATTGAAAAAAAAGTTACATGGGTTGATGTCGAAAATAAAGGATGGAGTCTCCCTTGAAGCTGCTTACATTGTTAATATAGTTAATAAAATTATAAATTATTATGTTGGCATTATCTGGTATCAGTTTTCCGGTCTTTGAAATTTTAAAACAAAAGATATACAATAAAGTTAATATTTGAAACACTAATTTTGTGATTTTCCATGTTAAATAATATAACTGATTATTAAATTTAATCACTTCAATAAATTTAATACGCTGACTGGTTAATAATCTTCCCGTAATCAACAACAACAACATCAACAAACCATCACGCCGTTTCTCCGTAGGGGTAGGCAGAGAGGATAGAACGCCATAACACTCTATCTTGGCATACAGACCTCGCTTCCTCTACATTCATACATCTTCTTATGCACGCACGCCGATTATTCCTACTTTTAACATGTCCATCTTCAAGTATTTGATGGACTTGATCGTGCCATGTCTTTATCAGTCTTCCTCGTTTTCTGCATCCATCAACATTTGCATCGTAGATCCTTTTGGTCATTCTTTCGCGGTCCATTCGCTCTACATGTCCAAACCAACGCAGCACCCCTTTCTTAATTCTGTCAATAATGCATGTCTCAGCCTTACACACTTCACGGATCTCGACATTTGTGCACCTATCATACATCGTTTTACCACACATTCGCCTGAGGGATCGCATTTCGACAGCATTCAACCTACTTTCATCATTATTTTTCCAATTCCATACTTCGCTCCCATACATTAGAGTTGGAACTAGAACTCCGTTGTGAACTGCTAGTTTAGCCTCCTGCGATAAACATTTGTTTGCCAAAGTAGATTTTAGTGCACCGTTCACCCTGTTCCCGGCACTCACCCTCCTTTCAATATCTTTATCGGCCTTTCCGTCCCTAGTAAACATACTTCCCAGGTACACAAATTCTTCTACCTGATTCAGAATATCTCCGTTCACGCTGATCTCACATTTAGTTATATTTTCATCCCTTTCAAAAACCATCACTTTCGATTTATCAACATTCATAAGCAAATCGCTTTTCTTGCATACCTCGTAGACTTTTGTTACTAAGAATTGAAGGTCTTTTTTGCTGCTAGCAAGAAGCACGGCATCATCCGCATACAGAAGACAGTTAACAGTTATACCATTCATTTTTGCTCCCATTCTTAAATCTTTCAGTTCTTTCATACAGTTATCGATGTATATGTTGAACAACCATGGTGACATTACACATCCCTGTTTGACTTCTTTCGGAATATTAAACCACGATGTGAATGACCCATTCACCTTCACACATGCTGTGCTGTCCTTATACAGTGACGCAATAGCCCTTGTCAGGTTACCATTTACTCCATACTCCGATAAAACCTTCCACAATTTCTCTCTGTCAACTCTATCAAATGCCTTTTGCAGATCGACAAATGCGCAGAAAAGTTTCTGATGTTTAGCCAGGAACTTTTCTGTCATATTTCGCAGAGCAAATATTTGATCCATACATCCTCTTCCATTCATAAATCCACTTTGTATATCCCAAACTCTATCTTTAGTCACTTTTCTTACTCTCTCAATCAGTATTCTGCCATAAATCTTTCCAACAGCGCTCAAAAGGCTGATAGCTCTATAGTTTCCGCAGTCCACCCTAGAGCCTTTTCCCTTGTATAGAGGCATAACAACAGCTCTCCTCCAATCAGGGGGAGTGTATTTCTCCTCTAAACATAGGTTAAAGAGCTTAATAATAGCTTAATAATAGCTTAATTGCTTAATACTTAGCTTCCCGTAATCAATGACCAGAAATTCAAATAACAGTCCTTTACTAAACATGCTTAATAATTATAAATGTCTTTCAATCCACTACCCACTTCCTATTGCTTATTCCTTTTCCGAGAATCTGTAGCCTAAACAAAACACATTAAACACAACATGTTATCAAATGTATTAAAATACATATTTACTTATTATATGGTAAGATTGTAAATATTTGGTGTTAGTTTATTTTCAGGACTAGGTAAAGGAACAATCGTGTTCTGAAACCGATCAACATATTAAATTTATCCAACTGATTTTACACAAATTATTTAGAAAAATAGATATTCATCTAGACTCAATCTTATCACCATTCGCAAAAATGGTATTTAAATACAAATATATTCTAAAACAATTTTGATCTCAGGGTCAATAAGGTTATGGTCCCTCAAAGGTTCGAGGTTCAAACTCCACTCTATCACAACTTGATACAGATTTTCTGATAGTGAGTTATTTACAAATCATTGAAGTGGCTCTCAAAAATTGAAGGAAATTGACCGTCAAAATTAACTTGGGTAAACCATAAGAAGAAAAATATTTATTTTAAAATTATATGTATTTTTTAATCTTTTTCCATTTATTTCACTCACCTGGAGTTGAGAGGAGGCGTCAATTGTTTGCTGCATGAAGTGTTGCTGTAGTTGGGGTTGCTGCAGTAATGGGAAGTTGTATGTATCTGCTAATTGTTGTTGAGACGGTCCTCCGTTCAGCAGGTTATAGAGTTCGTGTGATGATAGAGAAGGAGTCACTGACTGAAAATATGCGCTGAATATAAAATTCCTTTTTTTTGGGGTGTTCATTATATCAACCTAAACATTTATAAATCATAACAATATGGAGAGAGTAACATAAATATTATTTATTTTACAGCAACCAGTTTTAGGAAATATATCAGTAAAAAAATACACACACTGAAATAGCAAAATCCACATGCCCCGGATATGAAATTTGACAAACTTTTATGGTGATTAAGAGTTCTTTGAAATATATGTTTTTTAAATACAAATTTTTGACTAACACTTCTTTGGACCATTTTGTTTTTTGTTTGGATGGAAGATATCAATTTTAGCAATAAGTCCGCCATAGTATTTATATGTTGTACTTGAAGATTCAAATAAACGAATAAATTAAAATCAAATTAATCAATCTACTAAGTTGAATAATATTAACTCATTTTCATACACTCATATTTGTACATTGGTGGAGCTATTGCCAAATAATGACAATTTCTTCTAACCCACAAATAAAATAAAATGTGTAATTCAAAAAAAAATTGTTTCAAAACTTATGCGAGAAAAAAAGTTGATGCAAAAGTAGAACTACCAAAAACAGCATATTATAAATTAATTAACATCGATACTAGTCTTCGATGGGAAAAACGTAATAAAGAGAAAGGAAAAGAGGAGAGATTAAGGAAGAGAAAGGAGATGTTTCTTCAGGCGTGATTTATACAAAGATAAGGTAGAAACATCTTTCATAGTAGGTGGAAGATAATTCCAAATTTGAGCGGCATGGACACTACTAAGAAATTAAAAGGGTTTTTTGAGAATAAGAACGAAAAGGTAAACCATGAAATTAGTAACTTAAAAAAATTGTATGAAAACAGCATTGAATGTTTTCCTCACAATCATTGGAAGTTTTTTTTATTTTTATTTCATTTACCTGTACTTTAAAGGCTGTGTCCTGAGGATATGTTTGTTTGCTCACAGTAGAGAAGTAGTTCGAAGAAGAAATCGGCTTTGTTTGTTGTGAACTCAGTGGATCCGGTGCATACAGCTTACTTTCTCCAGTATAAGGATTCTTATAAATTTTATCTTTCGTTTCTTCAGTTACTTGATACGAATATGGGTATGAAACCTAGGAATGTCCAAAACAAATATCTTCAGATACAAATAAAAATGGCAACATTCTGCCTCATTTCCTTTTATTACTAAAATGGACAAATAATGGACAAGTCGGACTCAATTCATCATTATCGTTCCCCATTCCGCACCCAGTAGAGCATAGGGCACTAAATTGGTAAACTAAATGCAACGTATTTCGATAATCTGTTACATGAATCAGGTAAGTAGTTTTGCGCTTCAGGTGCCAGTCTGGAAAGTGAAATATTGTAGTGCATCACCTTCGAAATAAATGTTTTACATTGACTCTACTGGGAATCAAACCTGGAAACTGATCACCCTACCTTCATGTTATAGATAATCGAAACATGTTGCGTTTGCTGTGCAGCACTGGGTGCGAAAGAGAAATTATGAGAAATGGTACCAAGTTACATATATAGAGGTATTTCTACATTGTTTTTTTGCAGATACAGCCACTCCATCGACACGTTCTGGTGTGCTATAAATCCCTTTTTTGTGTATGAATTTCATTGAACTATACGTTGAGGGATTTTGCAGTTACTACCTCATCATCAGGAATCATGATAAGGTAGTAACCTCGAAACCGATTGACATATCATCACTTCAGTTGATTTTTATCCAGCAGACGGAAACACAAATCAGCAGAAATAGAGCTTTAAAGTTATTTTTACAAAATAGGCATAAGAAATTACCACAACTTAAGACAAAATTCGTAAAAAAACCTTGAACCTACCTACATTAAACACAAAATATATTTTTCATTTGAATTTTATATTATAAAGGCTTTCTCGGAACTGATCTCTTGACAAAAACTAACTAATGTGATAATAAAGCTTTTAAATAAAGAAGTTTATACAAATGTATAAACAAATAAGTGTAAAAGGTCATACCACAAAGAGAAATATGTTTTCGCTAATAAAACTATTTTATATTATTTTGATTGAATGAATGAATGAACAGAATGGCCTTTTTATCTTGAGAATAAATAATGAAAATTGCATTTATATATTTTACGCAGGTGCTTATTTTAAAAACAGACAATTATAAATAATTAAGCAAAGCTACTACCTACTGATAGTAACATTTTTGTAAATATACCTACCTTGTTATCATTATTGATGTATGATGACAAATGGCTATTTAAAAATGATGTTTTATTGGGCACTATGATAGGTTTATCTGCCAAACTCAAGTTTGGTGCGGGAATTGTGTGAATTGGACCTAAAAATAATCTTAATTTTTTATTTGATCTAAGGACATATTTCAGAGTAAAATTGCATGTTTATGATAATATCGGTAATAATTTCTAATGAAATTTAAACCTCTTTCACTTTCTGATCTCACTGGATAAACAATAGTCCTTGGAGGGCTGGTTGAAGGGGCTATAAATTGATTACTCTGTGCTACTGCATGTCCTGTTAAGTAGTTTTGTGACGCATCGTTGATATAATTACTCTGCGATTGTTCGAAGTAATTACTGGGTATAGATGGCGATGCACTAGATTGTATGAAAGGTCCATGAGTGGTAGAAACAGTGCTTTGTGACAGGAATGGAATATTGAAAAAACTCTTCATTGGAGTGGCAACGGGAACGTTTTTTTTCTGCGGTGGTGTTGACACAAACTTGTAGGGTGCTGCAGATAATTGCTTCGAAGACTGTTGCCCCGTTATGACATTTTGAGAGCTCGTGGCGTACTGAGGATATACTTGACTGGCCAAAGCAGAACTAGGTAGTGGGATTCCATATCCTTCTTTCAAGGCAGTTGGATAGAATTTTGGTGGTGATTTATAAAATCCTTGAGCAAATAAGTTTTGGGTCTTGATCAGGGGTTTTTGTGCCCTGAAATAATAAAAATCAACCATATTTTTTAATAGTTTATAACACATAAAATTATTCGATAAAGAAAAGTGGGTAATAGTTCCAGTTCCACAAAGAAAACATTAAATATAATAGTTTCTAAGTAATTAAATTGATGTATTTTTTTAAATAATGTTTTTTCAACAAATCTGGCAAATAATGTTTACTGTTTATACAATATAATGTATATTTTTATTTTATGAATACACTGAATTTCATTATTGTACAATTATTAGTTTGTTATTATGTACTGAAAAAATAAGGATTTTATATTTATAATACATATGAACTTTAACATAAGAACCAAATTTGTAATTATTACCGATTATCAATTATATTTAATTACTGATTTCCGTACAGTATGTATGGAAAGAAATAAAAAAACTGTTACCTAAAGGCTTGGGGTAATCCATTTTGTGCAGTTGTTGGAAAATATGGCTTATAAGGTCCTGCCCATCTTGGTCTTAGCTGATGTGCTGCCATTTGCTGCTGTTGAAGTAAGTATTGCTGCTTATTTAACTGTCCAATATATGCCATTTGCTGTTTGCTACTTTGTGGGTTGCTATATTGCGCAATCAAAGGCTGGGAGCTGCTGTATTGTGCGAGAATTTTCTTTTGATTGTGCTGTGCAAGCAGATTTTGCTGATTTTTGTACTGAGCGAGCATTGCTTGTTGATTGCTATATTGAGCCAGTAGCGGATTTTGGCTGCTATATTGTGCTAGCAATGGACTCTGGTTGCTGTATTGCCCTAATAGTGGCTGGGGGTTGCTGTATTGAGCAACTAAAGGTTGCTTCCCAGCAAATTGGCCATAGAGCTGTTGTTTGTTGACGAGCTGGCCATACTGCTGGGAAGTGATTTGATGAGTCCAATGTGCCAAAGAGCATATTGTTAATATAATCACCTGCCACTGTAAAGAGAAATAAACTAAATGAATTATTGTAATATAGGTACTTACATAATGACATTATATATTTAGGACTTATTATGAGGCTTCGGAAATGATCTTTTATTTGATGAGAAATAGTATTTTACGCACAGTGGTCAGTAAATATAAAGCAGCGTAATAGGGCGCTACATACAGCCTTGAATCCACAGTAAACTGTCATTAAGTACATTCATGGAGACTGGACCACTGTGCACGTGCAAACCACGAGCCCACTGCGTGATATCGCATGATTGGCCCATTTTACACAACGGCAAAAATCTACACGACATGATAAAATACAATACGGTGGATCGATATTTATTGTTTTACAATTATTAACTTATTTAATACCTAACAAACGCAATAACCAATACACCACGAGACCGACTAATTTTCAGTCGATTTCCTTTTTCAGAATTTTTACCTGAGAGTACCTACTCGCTAAATTTAAATGATAATTTTGATAAAATCTAGATATGATCATTAAAATCTCTTTTGTTAAGTTTTACTATATTATTTGAATAGGGTTTTGGTCCCAATGCTAGTGTTGCGGACTCGCGGACCAAAGGCACAAACCCCACTCTACTCCAACTTGATTTTCATTTTCTAATAGTGAGTTGTTTACAACTAACTGAAAATGTTCAATAAAATTGAAATATTTGGGTAAATTATAAAAACGCAAAAGTGTTTTTTTAAATTTAATTAATTAACCAAAGCTTTTTTATTGATAGTTTTATTAAAATCATCAACTATGGAGTTTTATAAAAAAAGCGAAAAATATAAATATTTTCAAGTTTTAATATCTACAAACGAATCTAATAAATGTCAATCCACTATAATTTTACCGTGCCGTTTAGATTAAGATGATATGTGAGAAATAGGCTATTCTCCGTCGGATATCACGCCGATCACGTGGCTGGTTTCCTTATTTGGGAATTCTTGTAATAATGAACAGGCAGTAGACAGTTAGTCTTTTTTACTCAGCAGAGTAGAGTATAGCAACGTTTTGCATGGCAATGTTGATGCGGCATGGAGTGACAACGCTCATTTTTACAACATAATTTGAACCTATAGTTCTATGAAGCATCTTCTATTTAATTATACCTCAGTGACTTATATGTGATTTAACTATGATAATGCCAAAGACTGAAAATTATAATCTGGGGTGCTATTCTGAACCACTCTCGTTTGCACGAGAAAACAGTTTTTCTTGTGTATTTTGTATGTAAATTCACGATATAAAACAGCCACGAGAGCGTTTGGAATAACAGCCCTGATAGCAAGACCATTGACTTGTAATTAAGGCTGTAGTCTGATAAAAAGTAAGGAAATCATACGATTTAATTATTTAAAAACGCCGTTTTTTTCAAAATAGTGCCGTGCTATTATTATTTTTTTTAATTCTCAGAGAGTTTTGCCATAAAAAAAACTGATTAGACAAAACACAATATGTACAAAGGCACAGAATCACAGAAACATATTTTAAGTAGATCGTGAGAAAATCGGAATTAAATTGATTCTACTAAATGTGGCACAAAATGGTGGAAATACGTCATTATAAAGGTAGGTAATTTATTTAGAATAATTGAAAACTGATTTGAATAAATGCTGATTACGAATCGATAAAAAACTTGAAAACGACAAAATGCGATTTGCGACGGTTTAAGCTCTGCATGTCAGCTTTGTCAAAAACACTCGTCTGAGGTTTTGGTTCTATTTGATACACAAAAAGTATTATTAATATGCCCGGACTAGGTAGTTTTGAACAACAAAACAGGAAATTTCACTTTCCTTTTAAAATGTATTAATTACTGTTTTTCATTAAGTTCAATAATTAATACAAGTAATTAAATATTCCAAAGTTATTTTAAAAATAATAACTGGCATCAATGTTTTTAAATAAGTTTAGTAGAAAATAGGGAAATATCACTTTTTTAAAGTAATAAAGGTCTATGAAATACCGTCGTCAAAAAAAATAAAATTTTAATTTTGAATTCCCGCAAAAACGGTCATTGCATTGGCCAAATGGTACGTAACGATTCATGTTAATTTTCAATTTTGTTCTAGACCGTTCAAATTTTTTATTATAACATCGTACGAATCTTGGCGTTACAACTATCAATGCCAAATATGTCGCGTTTTTCTAGTGACATTAAAAAAAAAAAATTTTAAAGTTAAATATGAAAACAATTCTCCACAATATTCATAGGTATTGTATTTGAAAACACAATCAATTATTCTAAATCCATTAAATATATTTTTATTGGTATTTGTAGTATGTGATATTTCCCTGCTCAGAGCCGTCTTAGGCCATGCAGGGCTCTTAAGCACACAGAGGTTGGGGCTTCTAGAAAGGGGCTTTTTAGAATTTCGAAGCCCTCATCAGGCTGGGGGCCCTGGGCTCTTATCCCCATGCCAAAGATGGCTTCGTAATTTAACGACGGGTAATTTATTATGTTTTAATGATGAAGTTCAGTGCTACGCAAAATTAGACATAAAAATGTTTGCTTTCACGTAAAAAATAGAGCATTTAATTGTACGGCGAAGTATCTCAAAACTTGTGAAAAAAATAAATTAAAAAAAAATAATAATAAAACTACTTTTTACTACGTCACAATATCTTCAGAATGCGACAGAGTGTTGTGGTTAGTTTCCGGCTTCCGGGAAGCCTACTCACCAACCAGCAGAACTCATCGAATTTTTGCTTAATTTGATAGTTGATTAACAAACTAAAAAAGTAATGAAATATTACTGAACTTTTCCATTTAGAAGCTTATTTCTTTTCCACCTGCTAGTCGATTAGAGTTCCCATTTCTAAGTGCATACTCATGTATAATTGTATCATTAGAATAAGTTAGCGTCCAAGTCATGTAAACATGTTCTGTGGTACTTAATACTTACACACATGCATAGTAAGTTACTTTACATTGTCCATTTGCAAGAAATTAGTAGGACGAGAACTTAACATGCACATGAAAGAGCGACTAGCGACGTGTTGGTAAAAAGGCTAAATAACTGATGCGTCATTTTAGCCGAAATTGAGTTATACATGCCACATTTTCAGAATACTAAGCTGCGTCGTATGAGCCGACACCGGTAGATATCAGACGTAAATTATGTCGTATATTCATCAACGATTGTCTTGTAGGACGTTAAAATCAACGGATTCACAACATTGGACTTATTTTTATGAATTGTCGATTAGATTAACATTGAAATGTTTTTTTTGTAATTTTTCCTATAAGACTCAAATAGTTTTATATACACCTTTAAAGCAAATTAAGTTATTTTTTTTATTTTTTTTTATTAAATTGAAAACATATTATACATAATTAAATACAATATTCTCAAGGAGTTTTAAAAAAAAAACTCATTTCGGGACATACAAATAACAAAATTATTTAAAGACGTTTTTATATTTTAAACTATAATATTATTTACAAAAGCAGAAAAATTAAAATTATGATATACTACAAATTAAAAAGGGTATGAAAAATACTTAAAAATAACAAAATAAACAAAATACTAGGCATGGAAATAAATTCAAAATGATGTTTACATTATGCAATCTGGGAAAGAAAAATTAAAAAATATAAAAAGTTTAAAAATTACATGCATGTATATATATGAACAAACTGAACTAGTACAAAATAAAATTATTTTTTTTAATTAACAAAATATGCGCACACCCAATACAGGTTATTTTTTTAAATCAAAAACGTATTGAAATTATGTATACAAGCTAAAAAAAGTATAAAAAAACACAAATAACATTTCAATAGTATTAAAAATTACATATACAAGCAAAAACGGTAAAATATTAATAGTTATTTGTTCAAGATGCGCATTCTCTGGATGCTCATTTTTCGCTTCACAAATCTTTAAAACCGATGTAAAATAATGAAGGAGAATTACATTACTTATTAATTTGTTGTAAATTTCTTTTGCCGTAACGTAAACGTTTGTATATGTAACTTAAAAGCAAATACAATATCTTTTACAGCCGAAATTTTTTGTCTCCGTTTTTTTCCAAATGAAGATAACAAGAGAACACAACAAAAAAAATACAGAAAATAGTCAATAATGTATCCTCCTTCGTTATTTAAGAACAAATTAGTCAATAATTCATGGTATCTTCATCGTACACTGCGCCAATATCGCGAGTAGCTTTGGCAGGTTTATTCTCTTGATTGAACGCGCATAAAACGGGTGTCGAAAATACTCAGGTTCGTTACTTGACATTTCATTTTGAAGACTTGTAATCAACTAAAAAAAATAAATGTAACGTAAAAGACTTATAGTAAAAGCAAACACAAGTCTCCTGGAGGTGTCTGGTGATGCCCGTATGTTTCACCTAAGAGCGGATGTTGAAAATAAGAAAAAAAGCAAACACAATACCTTCTAGAGCAGAAATTTATCTTCCAAATTACGTATAACCCTTACCATTTTGTTTTACTTTTAGTTAATTTTTTTGAATTTGGAAAAAACGGACACCGCTTATGCACAAGTATGTATTACTCATAACAGGATATTCTAGTAAAGAGGACTCAATCAATGTTTTATATTATACTAGCGGACCCGACAGACGATGTCCTGCCCAAACGTTGGCTTACCTGCTATTACCTTCGAAAAAGACTTTTCATTGATAAGTAGGTACTTGTTTATGATTAAATTCCAATAGTAAAAATTATAATTCATTTCAAATATTAAATTTAAGTAGGTACCTAGGTACTTGTTTATGGTTGAATTCCAAAACAAAAAATAAATTATTTACAAATTTGAAATTATTTTTGTAAATGTCAAACTCAGCTCTTCTCACCAACAGGGGTGCACTTTATTCATGAATGTGATTTTTAAAAACGTATTGATGTCGTTAATATTATTTTAGTATTACCAAAAATCCAGTAAAAAGAAATAAATCGGAAGAAATTAAAAGGAATGTAAGGAAATAATTTGATTGGGATCCATAAAAGGGGAATATTGTTTGTAAACGTTCAAAAACCAACTTTTTTTAAACACAAAAAAAACCGTATCCTTCATTTTTTTATATATATGCATTCAAATTGAACGCAGCCCGATGGTCGATAATCAAGGTCGATGAAAAAAAGATTTATGCTTTTAACTTTTTTTTATTTAGATTCGATTGAAAATTTTAATACCTACGAACATGCGCAGCGCAAAGATCTACATTTCGCTGAAAACCGCGCGTAAATCTGTTAAGCCGTTAAGGAGGAGTTCAGTGACATCCCAGGTATAGAAGAATTATATATATATAAATATCTTTTTCTCATATACATATTATGTGGGGGAATATTTATTTTTTTAATCTACAATATTGCGTTTAAAATCTTTTGTTATGTTTAATTTGCTTGCCCAACCGTGATGCGTAATAAAATTTCTGATTTAAGATTTAATGTATGGATAAATCAAGTGTATAATCAAAAATATATCTTTCCCGTTTTCTTTTCACTTAAATATGTGTATTACAACGTGCGAAAGCGGAACAAATGGTTTCGTTCTAAAAAAAGACTCAGTTTGGCAGCAAGTAGATGAAAACTTAAACCAAATGAAGGTACCGTAAGAAGTCGTTGACATTGTTAGTACCGCAAAGGAAAACCAATATCACTCTTGATTATTTTTGTTGGCAGAAAAAATCGTACTTTTACAATTATTTAAAATATGATATTTAAAAATCGTTATCCACAGAATGATAGTTAAATGGGTGCGAAGGTTTTCACGGTCGCTGTTATCGATATTTTTATTTTTTGGGTAATACCATGTATGTTGGATTTGTTCCGACGTTTCGGCTACCATTGCAGGAGGATACTATAAATACTGATACTGATATCTAAACTTATTGCAACAGACAGGGAAAACATTTTTGAGAAGGGAATATGGAAGTCTCGGCATTTACAGGGCTTATGACCTGTCAAAGTCAACACACGGTATCACCGAAAAAAGAAACATATTTTATTTTATTTTATTAGGTAATTCAACAAAGATACATACTAAAAAACATACAATTTGAAAGCATTCGTCGATATAATTTAACATGCATATATATCTTCAATTATAGAATTACACAAAATAGATTTATACGTTAAGTTGTAATACATATTTTTAGTATTTTTGTTTATACAGGATACACTGCAATAAAAAATAAGTTGTACGTGTGCACTTATTGAATAAGATTTATTCCATATAGATTATTCGCAAAAGCTGAGAGAGTATCATGAAAAATGACAATTTTATTTTTTCGGCAATATATATTATATTCCCGACACATGCGGGCCATAGGTGTGTGGTATGTAGCATTATTTGAAAACAAAGGCAGTTTAAATATTTCCCGATGTCTGAGTGTTCTCAATCCCGCATTTATTTGTATTTTATTTAGAAGGTTAGTATCTACTTTGTACTTTAATATTTTATACAGAAATTTTATATCAAAAACAACGCGACGTTTTATCAGAGAATTAAAATGAAAAAGAGTTCGAAGTTGCTCGTAATTTGAATTTGAACGTGGGTTAGAAATTCGGAACTTATACAAAAGGTACTTTAAGAACTTATTTTGAACAGATTCTATTGAATTTATATGGTTTTGATATTGCGGACTCCATACGCATGAGGCATACTCAAGATTACTGCGAATCAAACTCATATACAGACATATGACAGTTATTGAGAATGATAGTTGTTTAGAATCTCTTAATGGTGAATGTGAAAAAAATAACTCATTTCGAAGGTTTAAATTTTCATGATCGTCATCATTCCATGTCTGCTCCCTAGTTAGATCATATGGTGTCCACGAAGATTCTCCTGGAATCTCTGTCGGCTGTCAGCTCCTGTGCATCATCCCAAGTCAGGTTCGTGTCCCGTAGTTCTGACATGAACTGCCGACGACCAGTCAGCAGTTGACGTCCAGGACGTCGAGAACCTGATGTATTGTAAAATAGGCAATCGTGGTTAAGGCTCTCAGGAGGCAAGCGCCTCCGCTTGATGTGGCAGTTGTCCACGAGGTTTGCTGCGTCCGTTCTCTGATTACTTTTTTCCTTACAAAGTCAAACCATCGCCCACGCGAGATTCTGATGAGACGCCTATTCTTAAAACTCTGTATTTTGCTGTTATGGGTCCTATTGAGGTGCCACGATTCGCATCCATAGAGAAGAATAGGTGTTTTTCATGCGTTATATAGGCGGCATTTGGTTTTAAATATCCAATCTCCAGACAGCTTTTATACTTTTCAACAGATTCAATGTGGCACCTGCTACTCCTATCCGCACTTCCAGTTATTTTTTAAAGCTGCCATTTTCATTATACTTGATGTAAAAAAAAGAAAAGTAATCTATCGAAACTATATTGTCAGTGGAAGATTTGATATGCAAATTGTTCAAGAAAGAGAAAAGAAAGTTGAAAAATTGATTTTTATTAATTTAATAGCTTATATTATACGCAGGCATCAAACAGATTTCTTTAATGATTTTCTCATTTCTTTAGGCAAAGACAATGTTTAATTTTGAGAATTGCACGATAATTTCATGTTTATAAATAAAATAATATGTTAAACTAGTTTTTGATCAAACCAAAAACTGGTTCAAGAAGAAGTATAATTATTGTAAATGTTTTTCAGGCGTTGCCTAGTAGGTGAAATAATTCAGCCAGATGAATGTCACCCACATTAAAAAAAAAGGTTTCAATTTTCAACTACACTAAAATCAACAGACAGAAGAATGAGAGAAATGTGGATTTTTAAACTAAGACAAAACGGTGAATGTTACAGTGTGTAAAGTGGTCACTTAAACTAGCCAATGACAGGTCACAAGCCATGTAAATTCCATGTTTATATTTCCTTCTCTATAATGATCTCCAGCTCTGTTGTAATGTGTAAAACGAATTTGTGTTAGTTTTGACCACTTTTAAGATAAACATTTCAAAATGATAATACATTTTTAAAAATT
This sequence comes from Micrasema longulum, assembly GCF_059751315.1. Taxonomy (NCBI): domain Eukaryota; kingdom Metazoa; phylum Arthropoda; class Insecta; order Trichoptera; family Brachycentridae; genus Micrasema; species Micrasema longulum. Next base: position 48,412 of record NW_028277736.1, read on the forward strand.
AATTTAAAAAGTCAATTAACAATTTACATTATTCACGAACTCATTATGGCTTTTCGGGCTGTGCCCGTGCTAAGCCATATGATTTTTGTTAGTTAATAGACTATGAAATTACGCCAACATTTATATATATATTTATTTTTATGCATCGTATTATGATTGCTACAATTTTTTGAAGTTTTGTTCTTTATTAATTACTCCACGCGTGACGTCACTAGTTCTCTTCGATGAGTCCTGATTGGTGAGTTGGCTTCCCAGAAACCCGAAATCTATCACAATACTCTATCATTGGTAGAATTAGATGAATATATTACGACTTTCTAGAAGTTAATTTTTATAATTTTTTCATGCATTTTAATTATTAAATGATTTAATTTTTACCGCCTGTACGAAAACCCTTTTTTATATGCAATTTCCCGAAGCACCGAACTTTCTCATTGATCGCCTATTAAATTCAAATAAATAATCACATATTGTTGAATGACAATACTGAGAATAACAATCCAAAAAAAACGTTAAAAAAACTGCAAAAAAAGTAATAGAATAGAAATTATGCATAGTTACAAACATATATTGACGCCAATACGAAACTCGTAGATCATCTGAAACGTTTGCAGAATCAAAGTATCCGCTTTATTTAAAATTTTTAAAAAGTATGACCATGTATCACCCCTTCGCTCCGAACTCAATAGGGTTCATTACAATATTTTTCACCACCAATGCGCTCCAAAACATCTTACTAAACATTTAATTAAACTTTCTGATCATGGTCTTTCGCTTCGCTCTTCTCAAGAGAGAAAACACTCTTCATTCCTCAACATAGCACATCATTTTTCAGCTATTCCTTTTCTGTTCAACATGCTAGACTTTGGAATGAGCTAGCTCTTCATATAAAAAATGCGCCTGCTCTAGCCACTTTCAAGAAACGCCTGAAACATCTCTCTCCTTCCGAATTCATTACCTGATTCCACATTCCTCATCCTATACCTGATTCCACATTCTTTTCATGGTCATGTCATACCATATATATGTGCTATAAAGTATTTAATAATTAAAAAAGGAATGGCCCACGCTCAGACGTTCTAGTCTTTGTCAGCATTTTTTCCAATTCATGTTATAGCTTAATTTTAAGATATATTTTTCTAAAGCGTATTTTTGTAATTATATTTCTATCTAAATAATATGTGTATGGAATAATAATAAAAAATATATATATTTCATAATGTACTTTTATTTAAGTTAATATGTGCGAGCCTTATCTCCCCATGGAGTTATTAATGGATAAATTCACAATGCAGTCCTGGTTCCGACCCTGATGAATGGGAGCAAAGTATGGACTCAGAAAAACAGGGATGAAAGTAGGCTGAATGCTGTCGAAATTCAATCTCTCAGGCGAATGTGTGGTAAAACTATGTACGATAGATGCACAAATGTTGAGATCCGTACAAAATGTAAGGCTGAGATAAGCACCATCGACAAAGTCAAGAAAGGTGCTCCGCGCTGGTTTGGATATGTAGAGCGAATATACAGCGAAAGAACGGCTAAGAATGTTTACAATGCGAATGTTGATGGATAAGAAAAAGAGGAAGACCTAGAAAGACATGGCATGACCAAATCTAGCAAATACTTGAAGATGGACAGGTCAAAAGTCGGAATAATCGGCGCGCGTGCATGAGAAGATGTATGAATGTAGAGGAAACGATATCTGTTTGCAAATATAGAGTGATGTGGCGTTCCATCCTCTCTGCCTACCCTTATGAGGAAACGGCGTGATGGTTTTTTTGTGAAAAAATAGCTTTTTTTTTATTAATTAGGTTTTTTCATACGTGTCTGTTTTGATATTCTGTTTTTTAGTAGGTACAACTTTTTGACTAACTCTTCTTTTGACCAGTCTGTTTTTTGGTTGGCTGGAAGATATTGTCTTTGACAATAAGTCCGCCAAAGTACTTATTCTTTGTACTTGGAGATTTAAAATAATAAATATTAGGGAATACCAAATAATAAAAGCATGGCATTAAAATTAATAGAAAATAAGACCAATGCATAATATTTATTTATTTAACTTTTTGTACATAATGTTATTTGTACATTGGCGGGCTTATTGCCAAATGGCAATTTCTTCCAACCAACCAATAAAATAAAAGTTTGATTTTTTAAATTCAAGTTACAGAACATATTCAATAGAAAATAAAGATTAAAAACTAAAGATATATATAAATATAAATATAAATAGAAATAAACGTATTTGTTTATAAATTACCTTAAATCAAAACTTTTACTCAATAGAAAAAAGGAAAAAGAGGGAAGAGAAAAGAGGAAAGAGGAAAGAGGAAAGAGGAAAGAGGAAAGAGGAAAGAGGAAAGAGGAAAGAGGAAAGAGGAAAGAGGAAAGAGGAAAGAGGAAAGAGGAAAGAGGAAAGAGGAAAGAGGAAAGAGGAAAGAGGAAAGAGGAAAGAGGAAAGAGGAAAGAGGAAAGAGGAAAGAGGAAAGAGGAAAGAGGAAAGAGGAAAGAGGAAAGAGGAAAGAGGAAAGAGGAAAGAGGAAAGAGGAAAGAGGAAAGAGGAAAGAGGAAAGAGGAAAGAGGAAAGAGGAAAGAGGAAAGAGGAAAGAGGAAAGAGGAAAGAGGAAAGAGGAAAGAGGAAAGAGGAAAGAGGAAAGGAAGAGAGATTAAGGAAGAGAAAGGAGATGTTTCAGAATGTAGATTCAGACGTGATTTAAACAGATATAATGTATTATTAATATTTAAAGCATTAACTTCGTGGTCAAAACTTTTAACTAAATGGCTTGCATGTTGGTTTAATTGGTGTCCTGACGAAGAGACGGGTACGTCTCGAAACCGGTAGACATAGAAAAGTCGGTAAGTGGTTATAAACAAATATTTAATAACATTTAGAGATAATGTAGTAACATCTTTGATGGTGGATGGGAGATGATTCCACAGTCGAGCCGCATGGACACTATATGAGTTAGAGAAAAAAGAGGAATGGTGGATGGGTATTAAGAGAGTGCCTTGAGAATTAGAACAAAGAGACAATAATAGTGATAATAAAAATAGTATTGAAGTAAAAAAACTTTAAAATGGTCAAAAATATAAATAATGTTTAGGTCTTCTTCTTCTTGGTCGTTCTTCAGTTCTGAGGGTCGTCATCATTAGTACTTCCCTAGCCATTCCATTCGCCCACTCCTCAGTTCAAGGCAGGCTCGCCCGTGACATTGTTTTCACCTGGTCGATCCAGCGAGCTGTAGCTCTGCCTTTGCTTCTCCGTCCTGGCACACTGCCCGTGATTATTATTTTCTCCAGATTTTCTGGGTCACGTCTGGCATGTAATACGTGCATTTTGTATCTAATCATTAAAATGAAATTTCAACAAAAATAATGGCAGTAGGAAATTCAACATTGTATTATAACATAAGATCGTGTATTAAAATAATCTTTTCTTTGATTGGACATTCACAAACAGTTAAATATTCTATTGGAATAGTAAATGTAGGTTATGGTCACTGAATTTCCCACAGTAAATAGTAGCCAAGTTCATTGTTTGCAGGGCTGCCGCAATAATTATTATCATGTCGTTATGATACCACCCTATCTAATAATCAGTCGCACGCACAAAGTTTTTAACTAACCCTAGCCTACCCAGGCAGAAGAAAAAATTTTTTTAAAAAATAATATAAGTAATAAATCTTACCAAACAGTTTCCTCCACTCGTCACATTAGTTTTTGGTCTATAAAAGATAACCAAGAAAACGCGTTGTTTCTTAAAATGGTTTAACACATATTTCCGTCACTATCATGAATTTCAATTTTTTATTAACAAAATAAACGTGGACCATATTCTCGATTGAATGAAATAAATCGATTTGAGGCGTTTGAGGTTATTTATTTGACATTTGATCTTTGACAGTCTTTTATTAAATAATAATAGAAAAAACGCAAGATGTTAGTAACGGCGACCTCCATGGTGTAGTGGTCAAGACGCTTGACTCACACACAAAAGGTTCCGGGTTTGATTCCCGGTGAGAACACAAAAATGTGATTTTTCTCAAGCCTGGGTCTTCTGTGATACTTCACCCCTGTAATTGGGCCTCCTGGCCTGTTGTAGTGCAAAAATAAATAAACATATTCGTATATTCACGAAAAGCACTGCCCACAAGCTTGCCCATACACGCGTAATTATGACTGAAAAAAACTTACAAATACACGTTTTGTTCATTTACATGTTTACACACAACTGCAATATGAACAAAATAAGCATTTGTACTTTGAACCTCTGCTGACCCTGGCCGATGGCGGCGCGCCGATCGGTACGATACAGTACTTTACCAAAAATATCTGGCGCATTTTTTATATTTTACAAATAGTTACTCGCATATTTAAAATTATTTTTTGTTTTTCATCTTCGTCAAATCGACATAAATATGAGTTGATGACTTGGTGGCTTATCTGACAGTGAAGACCCATATTTAGATTTTATAAAATTCATAGTTGAAAATGCACTTTCACCGAGATAGATACTGCCCCTCATCGACCCCATTTTCAAGCCAAGATTCGTTAGTTCGGAGAAAAAAAATACACAGTTCGGGGATTCCCCTAATAATGGTGACAGAAAATTTTTTGTGACATGAATAAATATTTCATTTATTCACTTGGGATGTCATGAAAATAAAATAATGTTCTATAAAATACATTGCGTAAAAGGAAAATTTTCGTATTTGCGGTAGATCAACGTCGATCAAGATCACGTCATGGCCCGTAGACCGGCTTTTGACAGCCCTATGTTACACAATTAAGAGAAAAATACAAAATGAGAAAAAAAGCAAAAAATTATTTAAAAAAACAACAAAAAAAAAAAAATAATTAGGCAAAAGACTGCAGGAGCGGAAGAATGGAGAAAAGGATTTTTATAATATAGTTTACCAATTCGAAATTTTCTCACGATAATAACATAATCGCACATAAATAAATGAGACACCGACAAATGTTTTTAATATTTTTTCAAGTCTCAAAATTTAGTATTAAAAAATATATAAATGGGGACAAAGTAAATTTAATTTAGAGCAGCTGCGATAAGTGAATGAGTTTTTAACGTAATTTTCTTTGGGAGACGGATTTAAAAAAAAAACCTATCGTGTTGACTTTACGTAACAATTAATTGAAATCGCTCTCAGTGATAAAGACTGTCATACTCGTAGATGTATAGACAATTTATCAAAATTTTGAAAAGAAAAGACAGATCAGAAATGTTTCTAGGTGTAGTAAGGGAAGTTAAACTATTAAAGGAATAAGAGCCTTCGTAGACTCAAAATAAGTGTAAGATTTACGATACAGAAGTTCCAGACAGTTTGTAGTAAATATGCAAAACTAATGTTTGTACGCGTTCTTAGCTTATAAATAAATGTACTTTACATTTATAAAATAATGATTATTAAGTTCTTACATTTGATTAACTATGCATTTATAAATAAGTATTTGTAGTTTTTTTTGTTATTGTAATATTAGTACAGAACCACTTATACTTTAAAACATAAAAAAATCTCCATTTTGGAACAGGCTGAGCCATGTTAGATAGAAACTATGCTAACCAAAGGACGCTCCGTATTTATTTTTTTATTCACTAGTTTTATAAAGATTCCCTGGTAATAAATACGTTTACTTATTTAAGCAATAAATTGAAAAAATAAATAATGAAAGACACTGGTCTTTAAAAACAAAACGAGAAAGAGCGGGCGGGCGCTTTCATCATCGGTGAACAAAGAAAAATTTAAGAATTATTTACACCAAATGTAACAGAAAAGCCTTGGTTATCCAAAGTGATTCTGAACAAGTTTGAGACATCCTCCATATGCAGAATGCGCATTGGGCACTGCTGCAATGGTTCTCACCTGTTCAGAATCCATGTCCGGGACTCTGCCATTTGCGAATGTCAGCTAGATGAGGAAGCTTTAAACCATATTTTTTTGGATGCCCCATAAATGATTGTTATCCTGATTTCCTATCCAACCTCTCTGATATTAATATCCCATTCCTATTCATATTCTAACTCTCCTGTCCCCACCCAATAAACGTGTATTTAAAATCCTATGTAAATATCTAGTTGTAAATGGTGTAAAGCTGTAAATATGTTTTATTATTATATGTGTATATTATATTAAATACTAACATATTAACTTGTACATATTATATTACTAACACATGTATATATATATGTTAAAAAAAAATACAAAAATACTCGACACTGGCCAGAACACCCGAGTTGAGATGTGAAAAGGCCATGAAAAAACGACGAAGAAGAAGAAGAATTATTTACTTAAGGTTCAGTAGGCAACCCTGGTGCGAATTTCCTTTAGTGATTTCTATAACGTTTTCTAACCATAGCGACAAGTATTTCCAATATGCAGTCGTTCACTCACACATGTGAAATTATACCCGGTTGATTCATTATCATTACTCATTACACGGAATCGCTACCTGTAATTCTATTACCTGTAATTATTACGTACACCGATCTTACATTCCAATATGTGCAAATAATTAAAACTATAAATAAACGTACCACCCTAACCTCAAACACAGGATACCATTAATAAGTAAAAGTTCTAAGAAAGTTACTAGTTAGGCATTCAATTGACTGATTCAGAAAAAAATATAATAATTACAAATTACAACGAAGTGGAAAACAACATGGGCAGAATGAGGATTGCTATACGTTGTGTAAAGTGGCCAATTAAATCAGCCAATGACAGGTCATAAGCATTGTAAATTCCTAGACTGCCGTATTTTTTAATCCATTTTTTCCCCATCTTTCTTGTAATTTGTAAATCTTAATAACTCTCTAGGGGGTGAAATTCTATAAACATTTAGACCATCTCACAATATTTCAAAATTTATTTAATAAATATCTAGGCGTTTGCAGAGCTTATGACTTGTCACCGCTTTTTTTTTAAATTTCAGTGCTGTAGAACAGCGTTATTAACCTCGGATTAAATAAATGATATCTTTTGTTTTATTACCTTTTGCGAATCATTTTTCTATGGTGGTTTTAAAAAAAATATTTTTACGTATCGTTTTACCAGCTCTATGATTTTTCAAGTTTGTAACTACTCCGCGTGTGACGTCATAAGTTTCTTCGGTGAGTTCTACTGATTGGCGAGTTAGTTTTCCGTTAACCGCAAATCTTCAACACTCTGGCGTTGGTTGATTCGAAAGGACCAGTGACATAATTCAAAGTGGTTCGTTTCCATTAAAATAATTTTTGTTATTTTTTTCATACATTTTCGAGATTCTTCGCCTTACAATTTATTAATATAATTTTTACCGCGCCCAAGAAAACATTTTTCCTATCCAATTTCCCGTAGAACTGAACTTCCCCATTCCTAAAACTTGTATGTTGGTAGTAGTAGGTACTTACGCTTACCACAAATTCGTGAGAAAACTACTGAACAAAATGACCGTAGGTCATTATTCCCATGTTAAATGAGAGTGAAAAGTCTGACTTTAAATCTCAAGCTGAATGCCAAGTAGTGAATAGGATCTATGCATGTTGATGGCATTCAAATGACAAGATCATTTGAAATTAAAATTAATGCTTGGCGAAGGTATTGGTTTGAAAAGTGAAATGGAAGATATGTTCGTATGTGTAACAGGATGTTTCTATAGAACCAATGCATCGTTTTTATCATCGAAAATGTATTGTCCTTTTTGCGGTCTCATGGTGCTTTTGCTATCTGCCTTTCATACCTTGGTTGCGGTTTTCAATTTTAATGCTGTAATAGAACAGTGTTCATGAACAAAAAATACTTCAATTCAGCTTACAGTACAATAACAAAACCTATGCCTATTAATATTTTTAGAAGTAAATATGGAAGTCTAGGCATTTACAGGAGCTCATCATTGACTGGTTCAAGTGGCTACTTTGCACACCGTCTGCATTCAACAATTGTTTGTGAGGTGCCTACTACTTCAATTTTATGATAAATTAAGTGAGGTCAAAAGAACCCAACAAAATATAAACACTCGTTCAGCAACACAAATTAACTGTATTTTCCCGTATCAACCGCCTTTGGTAAAAAGCAATATACTTTAATTGCTCCAAAAATATTTTATGATTTATTGCCAAATATAAAAGACACAAAATGTGAAACAAATTTTAAAATAAAAAAACTGCACATATAAATAGTGTAGCGAGAGATTTTTTGAAAAATATATATAAATCAAAACACCCAGTACTTTATATAATTGGTATGCATATTATTTATATATTAAAGTATTTCATTGCTATATATTGTTTTTTATCGTATATTATATTATATTATTTATGTTTAAGTAACATGTATTCTTGGCACATATACATACTTTATATTTGTATAATAACGTTTTTTAATTTCTAACATTTGATTAGCTAGGCATTTATAATTAAGTAGTTTTAGTTTTTCTTTTTTATGATATTGTTTTATTAGTATAGGACTACTTATGCCCTAAATATATAAAATCTCCATCTTAAAACAGGCTGAGCCATGTTAGATGGAGACTATCATTATAGAGAATACTCCGTTTTCATTTTACATTAATTAGTTTTATATACGAGTAGATTCCCTGTTATTAAGTATGTATACTAATTTTGTTACAATAAATTTATAAAATAAAAAAAAATAAATTAAACGTGGACCAAAGACAATAAAATTAGTACAATCTTTGAAACAGTAAATTTTCACAAATAATATTAACGATAGTTCACATGTTATTTTCGTAAATCGAATTCTCAAGTAAGATTTGCTAGAATATTCCAAATTAAATTATTGAAATACGAATTCTCATTCGAAAATCACGATAGTATTAAAATTGCTACAAAATTCTCATGAATCAACTGTTATCGTTTTGTTAAGTTGTTATTGTCTACGAAAACGTTTAAAACGTTATGTTCTACTGAAATAAAGGCATTTTATGGAGCCACAGACACTAAACTTTCTAGATGTGTAATTATCTATGGCTAACATGCAACGTGTCGTATATGAAATCTAATGTTCCGTTTTATGCTACATTCGCCACGATCTTTAAATGCAATGGTGAGAATTTTACGGGACTTTTATGGAAGAGATATTTTATACATCGAGTAATAAAAATCATTAACACAACGTAATACCTCGTAATTAAATCAAAGTAACTCATTACAGGTACTATAATAGTTAAGTTGAATATTTCCTTGTTTTCTAGAGCAAAATTAAAATATTTTATTGACATCTAAAACTCAGTTATTAAAAAAAAAAGATGAAATAATTACCACAATTTTTGTAAAAATAACATCATGGGCGCTAAGTGTTAATGTCTCCTTCGTGGTTAAACTGCCATGCACGTGGTTTTGGTTTTTATTTCCGACTACGTTTATATTTATAAAATGTTTTTTACTTATAGTCCTTAAATATAGTGTTACGGACGTCAAACGGAAAGCGGCCCTTGTAGGGACCGCCCCTGCGCTATATTAAAATGTTTAGACTTAGGGATCTCGGTATGTGTTAGAAATGAGCTGCCCCTCCAATAAAGACTAGTATTTGTCACTTTCGGGGGTGGCCTTTTCCATACCGAGACATTTAGAATAGGCATTTAGTTACAAATTAGTTTTAAGTATATTTTTGAATGTGCATCGTTTCGCGCTGCGTTGCCGCCGCAAGAATGCCGTGAGAACTGGAGGGGGTAGTGCCTATATACGTGGAGGGAGGGAGACGGATGGAGCGGGCGTGCGGCCTTCTCTATCGCTCTCTCTCTCTCCGCGCGGCATACGACGGCTAGACCCGCTCGGCGGGGTGAATGGTGGGGCACGTAGCGCGAACGGTATATAACGTGTACAAATGAAAATAAATGACACTTCTTCTCTGACGTTTGGCTTTTACTCATCTCTACTCGCTTCTCCCCGACCCGGCTTTCTACTCGATTCTTCTTCACTTCGCTTGACACCTTCGCTTCACCCTGGACTTGGATTTTGGACTTCTCTCCCTACGGATTCCTGACCACGGCGAACCGGCAACTTCAACCTGAAATAAGAGGCCCTTCTGAGGACATCTCCGGCCCTGACGAGTTAGACAAGATCGCCTAGCCTCCGCTGCCTTACAACCAGTGGATCGGGACGTGTGCGTTAGTGACTGCAGCGGAACCACAACACGACGCCGGTAGCGCGTTAGCTACATTGTTGGTCCTTCGAGAAATCCGGATCTGCTGTCGTCACACGAGTGATCATCTACCTGATGCCTGCTTCTCTTCGGTCTGGAAGAAACGCCGCCATGCAGGAAGGACGCGCCGAATCCGACTCCGGTTCATCGACTTCGGCCCAGACGACAACGGAATCTACCGCCCACTCAAGAGAGATGCGAGCCATGCAGCAGCGACTGATGCAGGACATGACGGCCGGGATGGTTGAGATGTTCAAGGAAATGAGATCTCAGCTCCCGCTCATGTTGGCCGCTACTACAACCCCAGAGAAGACCACGACGCCCGCCGGAGCGAGCGCCGCGGCGGCGGCGCCTACCTGTGCACACCTTGGGTCGTTGGAAACGACCCAACCCGGGCCTGCGTACTTGGAGGAAGCCGCTGAGCCACGACCGAACGTAGCAAGCCCTGCGGACCACGCTACATTGGACCCGACGACACTCGGCTCCATGGATTCGGAGACAAGACGACTCACCGGCGAGTGGGTTGACAACCAGAACAGTGCTTCATACCCCACAGTTGACAGGATGGCCGCAGCATTCGTGAGGGCACTGAAGGACGGTGATTCGACTGGAGTGACGTCGCAGCCACGAAGTGATGACCCAAGGATGACGTCATTCATCGCGAGGCAGACTGGTGCGAGAGACCTGCCGCAGTTCTCCGGGGATCCGCTAGAGTGGCGGATTTTTAAATCGCAGTTCAACCAGTCTACGGAGATGTGCGCATTATCCAATGCAGAAAACATCATACGGCTGCAGAGATCACTCACAGGACGGGCCAGACAGACTGTATCGGCCCTACTCGTGGACCCGGGCAGGGTTCCCGAGATCATGAAGATGTTGGAATCCGCGTTCGGACACCCTGAGCTCGTCGTGGAGACGGTCTTGGAACGGGTGCGGAGGATTCCGAAGCTGCCAGACAACGCGTCCGCGGAAGCCGTGACGGATTACGCCGTCGCAGTGAGGAACGTCGTCGCGACCGTCGAAGGATTCGACGGTGAACACCTTTCTTCGCCGAAGCTTCTCTGGGAAATGGTAGGGAAGCTTCCCTACACGCACCGATGGATGTGGATTACGTCGCGCATCGGGACGAAGAGAAAAGCGAAGTTAAGTGAATTAGCCGACTGGCTAAAGGACGTGACGGGCGTGATACCTAACGCCGGGTGCCTCGATATCAACACAGGCCCCGTCAGGGCTGAAAGGAATCGCGCCTCTAAAGGACACGTGCTGCTGAACGTACACAGTGAAAGTGAAAAATGCGCAAAGTGCAACGGAACACACAAGCTCGACGTGTGCCGCGAATATTCGGGGCTTGGCGTGAAAGACAAGTGGGCATTTGTGCGCGATTTAAGACTGTGTTTCCTGTGCTTGGGGAAACGCTGCCGAACGTCGAAATGTCGGGCAACAAGGTGCAACATAGACGAGTGCGGAGGAAGGCACCATCGCACACTACATACGCCGCGCGCCCAGTCGACGGATGAGAATGTGTTACACGTATCGCGGAAGGAGGGCTCGGTCGCCCTTAAAGTGTTACCTGTGACTCTCAGTGGACCGAAAGGTCGAGTAAATACATACGCGTTACTAGACGAAGGTTCAACTATCACACTCCTGGAAGAAGAGGTCGCCGACGCGATCGGAGCGCGCGGTCCACAGGCCGGTATACAAGTCACGGGTATAGCCGGAATCACCGCGAGTGATGCGTCATCGCGACGCGTAAAAGTGATAATAAAAGGCGACGCCGGCGCTTATGAAGCGATCGCCTACACAGTTAAGACACTCAACTTGCCGACACAAAAAGTTAAAAGTTGCGACAACTCGGCGCGGGAAGTGACAGTGAGACCTAAGATGCTTATAGGCCTCGATAACGCCGAGTTAATAGTGCCGCACGGCCGGGCGGAGTTTCGAAGTGACGGCGTCATCATAAGTGATACGCCGCTTGGCCGCGTCGCGTTTGGCCGACACGTGAGTCATAACGATAATAACGCGAGTGCACCTACGGGTGAAAAATATAACGAAGATAAGTCAGTTTCTAATGGCATAGTGAAAACGGTCCTAGTGAGTGCTAAAGGACCGTCGCGTGATGACGCGCTAAGTGAATTAGTGAAATTTAACTTCAAAGTGGATTCGATCGGAATCACGACCGCGCCGCGGATATGTGCCGCAGAAAAAAGAGCGCTGGATATAATGCATAACTCCACAAAGCAGCTTCCCACAGGCCGGTGGGAAACGGGCCTGCTATGGAGTTCAGACAACGCATCGCTCCCCTACAACCGAGAAGCGGCAGAAAAACGCCTCTACTCGTTGGAAAGAAAATTAAAAAAGAACCCGGTACTTGAAGTTGCGTACCGGGCTAAAATCAGCGAGTATGAGGAAAAGGGATACGCCGTTGAGTTATCCAGGGAAGAAGAGGCACGAGAAAACCCAAGGAAATGGTTCCTGCCTCATTTTTCGGTATGCAATCCGAACAAGGTTGGGAAAATTCGGGTTGTGTTCGACGCGGCGAGCCCTCACAGAGGTGTGTGCCTCAACGACCACTTACTGACGGGACCGGACTTGCTCACGTCACTAGTGGGGAACATACAGAGGTTCCGAGAGGGTGGCGTAGCTATCGCCGCCGATATAAAGGAGATGTTTCTCCGCATAAAGATGACACCCGATGACACGATGTCACAGTTGTTTTTGTGGCGTCGAAAACCGAACGAAGCAGTGAGGACCTTCGCTTTCACATCCATGATGTTCGGAGCCAGGTGTTCTCCGAGCAGCGCCCAGTACGTAAGAGACCGCGTGGCCGCGGCGAATGCTGAATCATTCCCGGAAGCAGCGCGGGCTGTACACGAGAAAATGTACATGGACGATTATTTGGACGCCGTGGATTCGACTGCGGAGGCTGCAAAATTGGTGAAAGACGTCACGGCCCTCCTGCTGACGGGGGGCTTTGAAATGACGGGATGGGCATCAAACAACGCCAAGGCATTGTGCTCGGTCCGCGACGAGGATCGAGCCAAGACGGCTATCATCATTGGCGAGGCCGCCACTACGGAAAGAGTACTAGGCGTGCGGTGGGACCCGCACGCAGACTATCTAGTATTCAAGTATAACCAAGAGGGCGGTGACGAACCTGAATGGCCTACAAAGAGGCAGATGTTGGGAGCCGCCATGAGGGTCTTCGATCCAATGGGATTTATTGGATGCATAACAGTGAGGGCTAAAATACTGTTACAAGCCGTGTGGCGATCGAACATACAATGGGACGAGGCTTTAAAACTAGAACACGTGCAGAGATGGCGCGAATGGCGGCAGTTACTAGCCGAAAGTAACTGCGCAATACCGAGGTGTTGTATCAACAGGAAGGCGGAGGAAATAACAATGCACGTCTTCAGCGATGCCTCGGAACAAGCCTGCTGTGCGGTGGCATATTTTGTGCACAGGGCGGGCACTAGCTTTATTATGAGCAAATGTAAAGTAGCGCCGCTAAAGCCTTTATCGATACCGCGTCTAGAACTTCAGGCGGCGCTACTCGCCGCGCGGTTAGCAGCGAGTATAAAGAGGGAAAGCCGCATGAAAATTAAAAGAACTATATTCTGGACGGACTCGAGCACGGTTCTATCCTGGATACGCACAGACCCGTTGAAGTATTCAACGTTCGTAGCGAACCGACTCGGGGAGATCGATGAAATCGCCGGAATAAACGGTTGGCGCTGGGTACCGACAAAACAAAACCCGGCGGACATCGGAACGCGAGATACACAGCCACTCGATCTGTCTTCGAACGGCATGTGGTTCCGGGGCCCAGATTTCCTCTCCCGGCCGGAGAGTGAATGGCCTCAGGAAAAAGGGACAATCTCGCCTCCTGAAGACGCGCTGGAGATAAGACCACCGCGTCACTTTGTGGGCCATTGCCACACGACGACAGGACTCCCGGACGTATCCCGCTTTTCATCGTGGGTACGACTTATACGGACGACGGCCTGGGTTATGAGGTTCGTCGGACGTTGCCGCCGTCCCAGACAACGTGACGAGCCCGAGAAGCCGGGAGGTGACTTCGAACTCCGGGCCGAAGAATTGAATAAAGCCGAAGAAATATGGGTGCGCCTGTCACAGAGGCGTGCCTTCGGCAAAGAAATAGAATGCCTACAACGGGGAGAGGCCCTACCGCCCGGAGGACGGCTACGCGCTGTCACGCCGTTTATTGATGGAAGCGGCATACTGCGTATGGGAACCAGACTACAAAGGATAGATGACCAGAACGTGAATGCCCCGCCAATACTGGACGGTGGGGATGAATATTGCAGACTGATGATAAGTTACCAGCACGCAGCATCAGGACATCCAGGACGGAGCGCACGATAAGCGATATCAGGTCGGGCTACTTTGTCGTGCGCCTCCGTACGACGCTGCGAGGGATCATCAGGAGCTGCCGGGCGTGCCGCATGCTGAGATGCATTCCGAAGCCGCCACTGATGGGACAGCTGCCGGCGGCCAGGCTGGCTAGCGGGGAGCGGCCGTTCACTCACTGCGGCCTCGATTTCTTCGGACCGATGACCGTGACACTGGGACGGCGCACTGAGAAAAGGTACGGTGCGCTCTTCACGTGCATGACAACGCGGGCGGTGCATATGGAGTTGGCATACTCCCTATCCGCGGACTCGGCTATAATGGCTCTAAGAAGGATGGCCGCTAGGCGTGGTCACCCCGCGGTATTGTACACAGACAACGGTACAAATTTCCACGGGGCCGATCGCGAGATGAACGCGGCCATAAAGGAGCTAAGCCGAGATGAGAAAATGCTCGGTGAACTAAGCGCCAGAAGGGTGGAGTGGAAGTTCATTCCCGCCTCCTCACCACACATGGGAGGCGCCTGGGAGCGCCTAGTAAGATCAGTGAAGGTAGCGCTAAGCGCTACTATAAAAGCGCGTTCCCCACGGGAAGAGACACTGATAACGGCGCTAGCTGAGGCGGAATACAGCGTCAACAGCCGCCCGCTAACACATGTGTCTGTGGACCCGAAAGATGAGGAGCCGTTGACTCCTAACCACTTCTTGCTGGGATCAGCTGGCGGTTTACAGCCTTTGGTCCATTATAGTAAGGCGGAGGAGGCCACTTGCCTTAGGAAACAGTGGCGAGTGGCCCAACAGATGGCGGACATCTTCTGGCGACGGTGGGTGCGAGAATATCTGCCCACGCTGGCGCAGAGACCGAAATGGAGGGACCCGGCAACGCCCATACAAGAGGGAGACCTGGTATTAATAGCGGACCCAAAGCTGCCACGCAACACATGGCCCCGAGGACGAGTCACGAGGGCCAGCCCGGCAGCCGATGGACAAGTCCGCGTGGTGCAGGTCAAGACGGCGACCGGGACCTACACGAGACCAGCAGTCAAGGTGGCGGTCTTCGCCGAAGGGGGCCACTAGCAGCCGAAGGACGTCCGGATGCTTCAGCGCAGCGGAGACTGCACCGGGGGAGTGTTACGGACGTCAAACGGAAAGCGGCCCTTGTAGGGACCGCCCCTGCGCTATATTAAAATGTTTAGACTTAGGGATCTCGGTATGTGTTAGAAATGAGCTGCCCCTCCAATAAAGACTAGTATTTGTCACTTTCGGGGGTGGCCTTTTCCATACCGAGACATTTAGAATAGGCATTTAGTTACAAATTAGTTTTAAGTATATTTTTGAATGTGCATCGTTTCGCGCTGCGTTGCCGCCGCAAGAATGCCGTGAGAACTGGAGGGGGTAGTGCCTATATACGTGGAGGGAGGGAGACGGATGGAGCGGGCGTGCGGCCTTCTCTATCGCTCTCTCTCTCTCCGCGCGGCATACGACGGCTAGACCCGCTCGGCGGGGTGAATGGTGGGGCACGTAGCGCGAACGGTATATAACGTGTACAAATGAAAATAAATGACACTTCTTCTCTGACGTTTGGCTTTTACTCATCTCTACTCGCTTCTCCCCGACCCGGCTTTCTACTCGATTCTTCTTCACTTCGCTTGACACCTTCGCTTCACCCTGGACTTGGATTTTGGACTTCTCTCCCTACGGATTCCTGACCACGGCGAACCGGCAACTTCAACCTGAAATAAGAGGCCCTTCTGAGGACATCTCCGGCCCTGACGAGTTAGACAAGATCGCCTAGCCTCCGCTGCCTTACAACCAGTGGATCGGGACGTGTGCGTTAGTGACTGCAGCGGAACCACAACACGACGCCGGTAGCGCGTTAGCTACATATAGCATGATTAGAATGACAGTTGTCAGAAAATCTGACGGCATAACTTTGTAGTAACGTCTTTAATAATCATTCGTATTTGGTACGTTAATTATTTTTTTTAATACAATGCTTGACATATAAATCAACATAAATATACAAAATCAGCTTTAAAACAACAAAAAAAAAACTAAAATAAATTGAATTATTAACGACGTTTTTACAAGGTTACATCATTTTGCCAAAACGTTAGAGATGGACAAATTGATCAATGCAATTTGATCGAATAAAAAAATAATTCGTTTGATAATGTTCATAAAAAAAGTATAAATGTCTTATTTTTGGTGAATAATCGTATTCAACACACTATAATAGGCTTGTTTTTGCGTTTTTATATCAATTTTCAAAACAGAGTTTCATGTTTACATAAAGGAACTGATAAAATCGATTTGATCGGTACATGATCAGTGATCAGTAATTTTCCATCACTATTGCCATGAGTTTGACAGCTGTCATTTTAATCAAGCTAAATTTTAAGGACTATAAGTACCGACGCAGACGCGACGTGAGAAAATAAGGCTCCATGAGCAGCATGAGGATCTTTGTTGGGTTAAGTGCGGCTCACAATGTATTTATATAAAAATACACATAATTTTTCCCCGTTATACTAGTATTTTTGAGAGTTTTGCAAAAAATATTATTTTTACCTTTTGTAAAATAGATTTTTAAGCTGTTTAGATTAAGTATACATTAAGTATTACTTATTAATGCCAACATGTTAGGGCTAAAAAAAAAAATATATATTTTCAAAAATAATTACGAACAATTTACCCCGTTCTTTTTAAAAGCTGGTACTTTTCGGTAGTGTTTACGGAATCACGCAGAGGTGCTGGCGGAAAATAAATTTTGAACGAGTGTTTTGCGTTTTCGTTCTCATTTTTATCTACTGTGTGTGACTGTTTTGAAAATTCTTTGCTTTAGTAGGAACTTAACTAACCGTATTGATTTCGCAGCCAGATCTCATTTAATTGTTCATTTTATAATATTGAACCGTTTTGTAATTTGGCCCGCCAATATATGAAAATGAAAATCCGGCTGCTACATGGGTAACTTTTTTCCATTTTGAAGTTAAACATGCTGTAATTATCACAATACGTGAATAAAACACTGAAATGCATTTTGTTTTAGTGCTAAACACCTAAGTAGTCGCAGATATGCTATTTTAATATGTACTATTATTTTCAAAATAGTCTTTTTTTTATTTGAAAGTTCTTTATAGATTGAAATAATCTCATTTGGTTCAAAAGTTATGATGTTTTGGAAATTGCACAATCTCACAATTTTGTTTCCTGAATATTTCTTTGAATGTGACTTCCATGGTTTATCCTTTAAGGTACAGATATTATTAAATATTTTCCTTGTTATTTTCCTTATACTTAATGTTAAATAGTAAAAAATATAAACTAGTTAGGTAACCGGCACCATTTTTTTAAATCCACCCCCCCCCTGTTTAATATTAGTCTGCTTTTGTTCTCACCTACGCGAAATGCAGATTATTATGGAACTTTTACTTTTATATTTTCGTACCCATTTAATGCGCAAGATAAGAATCCTGTGGTTTTTATCATTCTTTTTTTTAATTATTAATAAATTTCATAAAAGGTACATGTTTTTAAAAAATTCTCTACAGATCTACTTTAAACATCTAGTAAATGTTATCACTGTAACTCTCCAAAAAAAAAATTAACTCTTGTGCTTGAAGAGTGACTTACACTGTTGTAGTTGTTCATTTATAAGAGTTTATGTAATTTTAAATATACAAGTACATGGAAAACAAAATTTAAACATAGGATATATAAAGAAAATCATAAAACAATAGTCCTTTCATACTTATTAAAATTTAATTTAGTTTTTACACGTGTTCAAAACATTTTTTTAGATTTACTTTACATTTATTTATTGATATATTATTTTTAATAGTTTTTAGTTCATTGGGGAAATTATAATATTTTTTTACACCTTTGAAGACAAATCTATTTTGACCATGACTTGTGTGGAATTTAGGAATTTTAATATTATGTTGGTATCTGAGTGACTTATTCATCTCAAATTCTTTTATTTTTTTCATTTTCATAAATTTGTATAAGATGATTTATTTTATAAAGAGTGTCTACTGTATGAACCTTAAATATTTTATATGGACTTTCCGTATTGAATGTTGAGGGTTTCTTTAAAATTAATTTAATTGTAATCTTTGCACCACCCTATCCTACAATACCATACTGTAACAAAGATTGTACAATTGTGTAAAAAGCTATTTTTAAATTATTGATTTTTAAAATATTCCTTAATCTGATAAATATGTATAAACGTTTTCTAATTCGTTTAACTAGTTTACTAATATGTTATTCAAACATATTTCCAGGGGAACTCTGATAGTTTGGAGAAAGCTAACTTCCCGAGAAGCGCCAAAGGTACAAGTTCGTGGACGTCACCCAACAAATTATGATAAATTCTCCGATAAATTATCAGAACTATCACTGAAAAATGCCTACAGAACAGCACAAGACAGTTCCAGATGGAAAGAGACTGGCCAAAGATGAAACATGCCCGGAGTTGGGCGCGATCACCATCCTCAGACATGAGGCGCTTAGTAAAAAGAAAGAGAGAGAGAAACCAATTTAAATATACCGAAAATTAAAACGAATGATGCGTTTAGGTAAATAAACGGTAAACAAATATCATTCACTATATTCATTCGGCCTCGTGGTGTGAAGGTCAGCGCGTCTGCCTACCATGCAAGAGGTCTCGGGTTCGATTCCCGACATGGTTGATATGAAAATATTTATTTTAAAGTGTGTTTTCACATTAGAATATTTCATAGTACCTGGACTGGTACCTGAAGCTTAAGACTGATCATCTTACCTTCGTGTAGCAAAAAAAAATAATCACGATATGCTGCGATTGGTGTACCAATGCAGTGCCCTATGCACCGTCAGGTGCGAAAAGGGTATGATGATGATGATGATGATGATGATATTTATTTATGTCCTGTTTTTGTTTGTGAATACTGTTTATGCCTATTTTGATTTGTTTATATACAATAAAATTGTATTAGGTGACTTAAATATTTATTAAAATTTATACAGTGTAAACGAACATCTCGTCACGGATTCGCTAGGCGTTCGAAAAAAAAAATTGTAACAATGGTATAGAATTATCGAGAATCGAGAGATCAAAAACCGATATGATGTAATGTATTTTCTTTGAAACGATGGAGATCTGCAGCGATTTGTGTAGGTATATCGAGTGTTCGAAAGATGATGTCGAAAATGGAGAAAACAGTAAAAATATAAGCAAAATATTCCCATTCTTTTAATCTGTAGGAGTTTAGGTAGTAGTAGGGGTGGTCGGGGTTGGAGCTCCTACCCCAGTTTGAGATTGGCAGAAGAAACGATGAAGATGTTTGATGCGTATTTATTACATGGCGAATAAATAATGAATTGAGTTATGAGCGCGAGTGTTACAGCGACGATATGTTGAACTGACTTGCATTATCACAGTTTGTGGTCTCTTTATAGGCCGCGTTCTTTTGTTCTTCATATCTCCATGGTGGGAAAATAGTTAATGTATTCCAAGGCGTTGCTCTTATTTGGACGTACGTATTATGTGGAATACTGTTGTTTTGCAGAATATAATGTATTCTATCCTATGGAAGACGCTGAGTTGCTTATTGCAGTTGTTGCTCAATATTTTGTGAAAATATTTCATGTCTGAGTGTCATTGATCAATGGACTAAACAGACTAAAAAAAAACAAACAAATCGTAAATACCCAGTCTGTGTAGTCTAAATTAGAACAATGGTAAAATGTTCTTTTTTGTTATTTTAGCGGTTCAATTTTTTCTATTTCGTTTTCTAAATATTGCTTTGATTTATGATTTATTTAAAAATTAATGGATTCGTGGTTTGACATTAAATCAATTACACGCGTGAGTGCCCAGAAAAAAAATATGCTTTCTGTTTGTTTGGCTCTCATGGAATATCAAATTATACACTAAGTAACTACCTGTAATTGCCTCGAGGAATGTACTGCAGTTTATAAAGGAGAAAGTAAAAATGAAACAAAATGAAGAACCCTGTCTCTTGTTTTCCAAGCGCTCAAACAAGTTGTCACGTAATGTAAATGCCTCTAAAAAAATGTGCGTGTAAAGAACAAGTTCCAACGCTTTTTCTGTCTCCGTGAAATGACCGGAAAACAAGACCATGCAATTATTATGTTTGTAGTAGATACAAAAAAAAATTATGAACATTTATAATATTTATTGTTTCGGCGTTTGCTTTGTGAAATAATATTTTTAATAATGCATATAATAAATAAAACACTTTGTATTGTCACACCAAACATGAGTTCAACATTTTTTTATACTTTTATTATTATTAATACAAAATAAAAAACATTTGGTAGATATTATACTCCCAGGAGTTATATAAAAAAACCTTATTTGGGACCGTACATAAAAATAAAAGATTTTTGTGACAATACATAATATCATACATAGTTAATACACTCCAAAGTGGTAAGAAAAGACAACGTAAGAAACACATAACACAGTACTTTACACTACCTTAATTTATTTTTATTTTTTTTTGTTTTTTTACAATAAACATAAGTGATAAAACAGAGTATTCCAAAAGCAATGCATAATTATATAGCAATGAAATACATATTATTAGTAAACAAAAAAATCCCACAAAGGCATGGCCTGTTCGTGGGTATACAAGAAAATGTTAATGAATTTTTGCTCCTATAATAAATAATGAACAGTTTTAATTTTTGTGTAACATTAGAAAGAAAATGTTGAATATTCTGTAAAAGATTATATATGGCATATTTTTTATAGTAATTCAAAAAAGAAATAAAAAATATTTTGGAAAAAAACAGAAAAATATTGCTTATTATTAAAGGGCAACAAAATAAATCATAGAAAAAAAGAGTTCATATCTTTAGTTTGAATCCAGGATAGTGCATGCATATAAATTACATTAATAGCTATCACTATCAAAAAGATTTAAGTAATATTTTTTTATTGCGACGCTGTTTGTTTAACTATTCGACTTTTCGTTTTTAAGCTCATCGGGCAGTTTATTAAATTCGGAATGGTCAATAGTTCCAGATACTTTTTTCCGAACTTCGTTGAGCGGAATTTAGTAACATGAAGATTTTTTGAGTTACTCGCGTTATGGTTATGGATGTCATGATTAAATGTGTATTTTAAATTTGTGTGAGCAGAAAGGTTTATGATATTTAAAATAGTATTGAGTTGAGGAATTGCAGATGTTTAAACATGGACAGAATAGTGAGTGTAACACCGTGTGTAAAGTGGCCACTTAAACCAGCCGATGACAGCTCATTAGCCCCGTAAATGCCTAGACTTCCATATTCCTTCTCAAAAATGTTTTTCCTCTCTGTTGCAACAAATTAAGATCGGTGCTTCTGTTTTATTTTTAATTAGGTTGTGTATTTTATTATGTGTAGTGCGAAGTAATATTTATTTCGAATTGGAAGTGTTTGGGTAGGTTGCAATGAACTCTGTATATGTTATATAAGTGGACCATTGTATACGCATAATAAATATAAAATAGATCAATAAGAAAACGTGAGTACGAATCTACAGAATTACCCTATCAAAACTAAATATTTTATATTTAAAATATATCGGATGGCAAAATAATTGTTTCAACAAAAAAAGTCAAATTAAAATCAATATTCACAAAATTACTTTGTAAAGCGCCCTTGAGGCGATCATTTGATGAAAATTGCCTTATGTAAGTTTTCCATAATAAAAATAAAAATAAAACTAGATTTTATAAATTGTGAAAATATTACAACAAAGATACTGAAAGTTGAGTTATCTTAGGCGGTAACATGCTACCGTCAAACGGTAGATCACTACGGGCTACTAAGCAGCAGTTACGAATGCATTTATGTCTGTAGATGTAATAATATGAACTAAAAAAGCTTATTTTTCTTGTAAACATGTATTTTATCATACTCATGTTTATTACCTTATAAATAAGTTTGATCCAAAAAGAAAAAAGTTTTGTAAAAGTTTTAATTTATTTAGGTATTTCAGAGTGTACAATAATTAACGGGTTATATTATAACGAAAACGACTGAATCGTTCATATTTTGCCGAAAGCATCGAATTTCAGATTTTTTATAATTTATTAACGGCCGCAGCCAATTTGTACAAAATGTAAAACATAATAAAATACATAGTATAACAAAGTAAAGAGAAATCATGCTTGGTAAATAGATATCGTTAAACATCATAAAGGCAAAGTACAGTAAATATAACGATTATAAGGTTTGCGATATAAAACAGTGAAAAATCGTTAGAAAAGTAATAAAATTAATGCAAGATACATAATATTTCACATACATATTATGATGTACACATTATGTTTGTTGTATACGTGGCATAAATTTATTTTTTTGCATTTAAACTGATTTAATTGGTTTGATTTAGATTACTGTTGTAATATCAGTAATACTTATTTCCTTCGCACATCTGAATGATTATGTTAAACCAATTTAGATAGTAAGGTATGATTGTTTGCAAATAATGTTTCAGAGGTCTTAAACTAGGTAATTATATAATATGGCAGCCTCCGTGGTGTAATGTTTAAAAGGCTTAATTCACGTACGAAAGGTTCCAGGTTCGATTCCCGATGAGAACAACTAAATTAAATGTGAATTTTCTCAAGCCTGGGTGTTTTGTGTTGTTATTCACCACTGTATTTGGGCATCCTGGACTGTTGTGGTACAAAAAAAGAAAAATATATATCTTTAAAAAAATAAAAAAATAAGTGTGTAGATATAAAACAAGGAATTGACCATTGACCATAAATATTGCAGTTATTATCTCTTCATATTTAAGAATTGACATATTCCAAATATTGATATGGTCTGCAAATTCATTGCCAAGGTCCTGCATTCAATGTCTAGGAGTATTGAATCCAGACAGTGTCCGGCTGCCATTACAATAAAATATTTGAAGGTTTCTCGTGTTTCTGGTTGGGGCATAAGGATTTATCATTTGCAATAACAAGGGACAGTCTATTTTGATAAGGTAATATATTTTTTTTTAATTGCGTCATTGTATGAAAAAAAAAAATATTTGTTTAATTAAAATGCTAATATAGTATCGAATATTGGTACATTAAAACAAATTTTATATTGCATTTATGTAAAAAATAAAAAGCATAATTCATCAACTAATGGATATTTTATATATTTCACTTATGATATTTAGGTACCTAAATAAAATCAACCCGTATTATTTTACTTTTATCCATATAAAATCCAAAAATTTATTTTAAAAACTACTAATAAAAAATATCAATTTCCTTCCATACTTATATTTGCTTATTATAAAACTTGATATTTTGATGTTTTTTTCATTATTTATTTTTCAATTTAATTTTTAGCACAGTATTTGATTGAGTACTCACTGTTATCTGGCATACTATTTATTACTTTATTAACCATACATCAATTACCATTTTAATTATGTTTTTGTATTATTTCATATTGATTTAAATTATTCTCTTTTTGTATATTTCATTATGCAACTCAATTTGTATAATTTCAATTTTAATAATTATATCTGATGATTTATTGTTAATTATTATGCCAAAAAAACCATAATAAGTTTATTCATTTGTAAACGAGTGTGATTTAGAATGAATAAATAAATTTATATCATTCTAGCAAAAAAAATCATTCTTCGGGGTTTCAGTTTTGCTTTACAGTAAATTTGTCATAAAATATTTATTATAAAATAAGTTGTTTTTTTTTTAGTTTCTCTAAATTGGCACCTGGGGCTGATCATCATGTGATTAAATAATCAATATGATTGTGGAAGCAATGAATTTATAAATGTAGAGAATTAAAAAAAGGGAGAAATTTACACCTTATGTTTTATTGTTTTTACCAAAAATATATTATAAATGTTTAAAATACAAAAAACAAAAATATGGCTACGCCTGATTGTCATAGGGTATAAATTGTATACAAAACTCAATCAGGGGTGGAAAAATTATAGAAATAAAACAAAAATTCTGCGGGTAAAAATAGTAATTTACTCACCTTCATTTTCGTAAAATAATATTGTTCTATTTTTAAAAAAATAACAATTAAAGATGTCAACACTTTTCACTCATTTCAACAGTATTCGAATCACAGATAAAAAATGTCAAAACTAGCACAGTATTCGAATTCAGAACTTATAAGGTAAATGTCATTTTGTGGTGGCAAAACTGAAGAGAAGAAAGCAAATCGCAAATATCGCGCATGCGCTGTAGCGTCAACTACCTGTTCGGATTTCAAAATGCGTTTGCCGCGCAATTAGGTCACGGCCGCTACTTATATGCGATCTCCCCCTATATATTTAAGCTCGGCGCGAATGTTCGGGTTCAGTGACATTTTATTTTTAACAATTCATTTTTGTAATTTTGCCCTCTAAATAAATATTATCAGCCAAGAATCACATGCTTACCAAACCTTTCTTACATTTCGTTACACTTTTTAAATTACAATTAATCTTTCTTTACATGACATTGCACTTTTTGTAATGAATTAAACCAAACCTTTCTCTACATTATGTACATTACAATGAGGAAGTTCAGTGGTTTTTAAAAATGATTTATTTGTTAATAAACAATCAAGCTAAGACAAAAAATATGTATTTGTATACATCGTATTATCATAAGTACGACTTTTAAACTAAGATAATTTTTTAATTACTTCGCATGTGACGTCACTAGTTCTCTTCGGTGAGTTGCCATGATTTGTGGGTAGCCCGTAATCCAGAAATCTATCGCAACACAATTATTTGTTTATTTAGAAAAACTTGAGACGTGATTTAAAGGTTCAATTGTGTGCTTTTTTTATACATTTTAGAAAAACTCCAATGTACAATTAGATAGATGTTTTAATCTTTACAACGTGTTCGAAAACATTTTTTATTTCCGATTTAGAGACGGGAGTAAGTGCTGAGCACTGAACTTCCTCAATTTCACCAGGTCCTGGTAGATGAAGAATACAGTTTTAACTGTGGAATAACACCAGAACCCTAGATGAGTGTTTTCGACCAAATGGCTACTGTTAGACAAAAATACTGAAAATAACTACTTCTTGTAATACTGATCACCTTACCTTCTATTTAATAAAATTGATTTAGGTACGCTGCGGTTAGCGTACCAATGAAGTACCCTATGCACCATTATCTGCAGAAAGGGGAATGATTATGATGAGATATTTTTGTAACTACTTTAAAGTTCATAAGTTAAAGCTCCTAAAGCGTACATTGAACAATTGTTATATTATATAAGTTATATGTATAACGAATAAAAAAGCGTCAAAAATAAACAAATTGACTTTTTAAATTTATGACTTATTTCATTGTGTATTTTATTTCATACTTATTTTTATGAACTCGTAAGGTTAAATTATAAAACCGACTAATTGCGGGCGTTTTGAAGTGACTTTTCACTTGTGTATTTGCATAAGTTTCGGTTTAGGCCGAAACTAGAACAGAAGCCAAAATTCGGTTTCGATTTCAGCTGAAAATTTTGTTTCGGTCGGTCACTAGTTATAAGACATATTATTTCTGCCAATAACCAGAAATCAATCGTTATTTTGAATTAATTTAGATATTTTACCGCTATGAATTGAATTTCATCCGCTAAATGGCAAAATTATACAATTTTATTAAATAAACTAAAATTACACGTAACGAACGATTAATCAATAATTATTATAATTGATAGAAGAGATTTTACTTTCTTAAAAATAAAATTGGAAACAATATAAAATTTCTCGACATACTGAGTTAATTTGATTAAAGAACATAAAAAAGTGAAAATGGAATATCAGCAGCTCCTGTTGTGAAACGGCCAATATTCAGTGTTTTAATGAAATTAAGATATTTGTAGTTCCCAGTGAGATAACAATTTATTAATTGTAAGGTACTGTGTGACACTTCATGCCCTGATGCCCAAAACCCCCTGACTCTGTCAAACCAAGTTATCGAAAGGGTCGAGAGTTTAAATTCATTGCACACATTTTCACATTTTTTTTATTTCTCATTGAATACATTTTTGTCATTTTCTTAGGTTAACCTTTTCTTTTATTTCTTTCTTATTTTATTTACATTTTTTAGAAACTAAATTTTGATAGGTAATTTTAATTTTCTTATTATTTTTATTTTTTCTGTGGATTTGAAATGAAATTTTCGATTAACTTTGTTTTATTTTTTTATCTTGTTTTGATTCCATTTATGAGCACACACTATTTATACATGTTTAATTATTTTTATTATATTTAAAATATATTCAAATAAATTGCTATTCTTTAATTTTAACTGTATTATTTTACTCTATTTTCTTACTTTAAAAAAAAATATTTCTTTAAACTATTTTTTATGTTTATTATTTATACGTATACAGTATTATGTCTGTACTTTTTTTATTTGATGATTGATTAAAACTAATGTCTGACCACCCGATGACAAACTATTATTGAATGGTTTATAGGGACAAAATATATTTCATTACTTTGTTTTCTTTATAATGTATAAATATTATCATAATGTGTATATTTTATTGAATAAAGACTCTATGAAAAAAAAACTATTCCATGTCCGCTCCCTAGTTGGAGCATACGGTGTCCATAAAAATCCTCCAAGCATCTCTGTCGGCTGCCAGCTCCTGTGCATACTTCCAAGTCAGGTTCGCGTCCCGTAGTTCTGATACGAGCTGCCGACAAACAGTCAGCAGTAGACGTCCAGGACATCGAGAGCCTGATGCCTTGTAAAGTAGGCAAGCGTGGTTAAGGCTCTCAGGAGGCGTCCGCAGGACATGGCCAAGCCAACCGTATCGCCTCCACTTGATGACAGTTGTCACCGGAGTTTGCTGCGTCCGTTCTCTTATTACTTCATTCTTCGCAAAGTCAAACCACCGCACACCCAAGATTCTTCTGAGACACCTATTCTCAAAACTCAGAATTTTGCTGCTTTGGGCCCAAGTGAGCTGCCATGATTCGCATCCATCCGTAGAGGAGAATATGTGTTATGCAGGCGTTATAAAGGCGGTATTAGGTTTTCACTGAGTAAATATCAGATCTCCAGGCAGCATTCATACTATTGAATGTGGCGCCTGCTATTCCGAGCCGCATTCTCATTTCTTTTTTAAAGCTGCCATTTTCCGTTCATATACTCCCAGGTATTTGAAACTCTCGACCCTTTCAATAACTTGGTTTGATTCACTAGGGCCCAAAGCAGCAAAATTCTGAGTTTTGAGAATAGATGTGTCAGAAGAATCTTGGGTAACGAAGTAATAAGAGAACGGACGCAGAAAACTCCGGTGACAACTGTCATCAAGCGGAGACGATACGGTTGGCTTGGCCAAGTACTGCGGGTGCTTCCTCAGAGCCTAACCACGCTTTCCTAATTTACAAAGCATCAGGTTCTCGTTATCCTGGACGTCCACTGCTGACTGTTCGTCGGCAGTTCATGTTGGAACTACGGGACGCGAACCTGACTCGGGGAGATGCACAGGAGCTGGCAGCCGATACCGATGCCTGAAGGAACTTCGGGGACACCATATGCTCCAACTAGGGAGCGAACATGGAATGATGTAGGTTTCCTGGTTTTTATTCACGCAATAATGGTTGGACCGCTTGGTCCGTTGAGGATGACTAAAAATCTTTTTTTAAATCTTTCCTTACAACTACACATACTAACATCACGTCATTTCCCCGTAAGTCCGTTACTAGCTTCTTCCTCATTCATACATCTTGTCATACATGCCCTTCGGATCTAAATGTTATTGTCATCACCAGACTTAAAATATTTATTTATCTGATCATGCCACGTCTTCTTTGGTCGTCCTCGTCCTGCTTTACTGCTCACTCTCGCCATATATACAGGGTGTTCTTTAAACCCTGTCACACCCGAAACCACGATGATCAGTATAGGCAAGAAGACATATAAGCATATTTAAAAAATATTTAGAACGAAGAGAATTTTTAAAAATAAAATATTTAAAAAAAACAAATAGTTTACTTTTGCAGGGGAGAAGCGAGGGGAGCGCGGCCGTGCGGTTGACGGTGTATTAGAATCCCCCCTCCTCCATCTTCGTTTCTCCCCTGCAAAAGTAAGCAACCATTTGTTTTTTTATTATTTTTTTTTAAAGATTTTAGTCGTTCTAAAAATGTATTTTAATGTGCCAATATGTCTTCTTGCTCATACTGATCATCGTGGTTTCGGATGTGACAGGGTTTAAAGAACACCCTGAATAGATATTTCACCATTATTTCGTCATTCATTTGTCCAACATAAATAAAACATTTCATCAAACCCTTTCTTAATCTAATCAATTATGTTTTCTAGTATAACTTTTCTAAGGCTGGCTGTTTTCTGTATAAAGTTTGATTATTATTAGCCGTTTGGTTACGAGCTCACCCAGATGCTTACGGGTCATGGTGGCTTCATGAGCTACCTGCATCGCTTCAAGCTCTCAGAGATCGACAGCTGCCCACGCGACGATGAAACTTCTCAAGATGTCCCTCACCTGTTGATGCATTGCTCCTTTTTCAGCTTTCAAAGACAACAGCTGGAGGCGCGATGCAGAGGCCTGGGTGAAGATCTATGCGACATCCCATCAGTGATAGGTAATAAAGAACTCACACGAGAGGTAGTATCATACATGATAAATGTGGCGCAGGAAATTGGTAAAATAAACCAAAGTAGGGAACAAAATGCCGAACACTCTCCAGTGGAACGGAAGGCCTGTTGACTACTACCAGCAGGCCGGCTTCTCCTGACGAGTTTTAAGTGGTTTCCTCTCCACGTGAGCAAATGCTGAGAAGTTCCAGATTAGCCCACATTAATATATCCCTCCTGATCCCAATAGTTTAGATAAATTTTAACATATTTATTTGCAGAAAAATCCATTTTTTGAAATATAAACCTTGTATATTATAAGCGAGGTAAATAATAAAGCAACTCCCATATATATTTTTTTTTAAAACAGCCGTTAGGTTTCTTATAAAAAAATTGACTTTACAATAGAATTTGATAGGTTTTTTATTCACGATAACCTTAAAACTTAAACTCGGGGGGTTTAGAAAATTCTATTAGTTGATAAAGCTCGAGAAATGATACATTCCATTTTAAATTTATTTTGTCAATTTTTACCATTTAGAGGGTTTAATCAATAACTTGACGAAATAGTCTCTGTTGCTCTGACAGATAAAGGTTTTTACTACTAAAACTATTGGAGAATTACCTTATCGGGCATAATCTGTGAGACGCAGTCTAATTTTAATTATTTTTGTGATGCATGGTTAATCGATTCGCGGCTTTTTGTGGATGGTGAAAGTTATGAAACACATTACTTTTAATGACTAATAATTGAAAGTGTTTTATTTAAACTTTTAAAGTAAAGATCACTATACTGGAACCTCCACGGGAGATTTGTTCAACAGTACTCTGTTGAACAAATCTCCCGTACTCGGTGAAAAAAAATTAAAAGTACTAAAAGTAGTTGTGTCCGTTTTTTTCCAAATGAAGAGAGCAAGAGGACACAATGAAAAAAAATACATCAAATAAGTCAATAATGTAATTTATTGCGCCACATTTACTAAACGTATTGTGTATTGCACACTTACTACGTTGCTGTGTTAAGTTTGTTGCTACCTACTGAGCCCTAGTGTAAATGTAAACCCACGTACAATATTTTTCTCTCCGACCCAATAACAACTGGACTGCCTTCGAATGTGTATGTGATCTTGGAATACTCAGCGCGATCGCTATTAAGTAATTTAGTGATCAATAAGTTATTCCATCCACTATGTCGTGTTGTCGTATGTATCAATAACCAAAAAACGACAAGCGCATAGTTGACCACAAGACATTTGGTAAAATCTGCCCCAAGAATTTTTTTTACATTAAGGTAGGAAGAATCCCATTACAAGGTAGTATAATTATTGTACTAATATTATATAATTATTGTAATACTATTATATAATTATTGTAATAATATTATATAGTTATTGTAATAAATTGGCAATTGCATTAATTTGTATTGGGGTTCGGAGGAAAAGTATATGAGGATAACGCAATCGCAACTCCGACATCCGCGAACCAGCAAAACCTGCAAATTTGAGCGTCTACCTGCTATTTGATGAGTGATAATAGTTCAGGAACAGTGAAAATTTTTTCGCACGCATCAATTCATCAAATGAATTAATTTATTGTATCCCCCTTTGCCCTCTTTCCTAATACTTATCTCTATTTCCGCTTTATATATTTTGACGTTTGGTTTATTAAAAAAAAATCGTTTGTACAGATATTTTGTAACAAGATTGATAACGATTATACTATATTATTGTGCTATTAATTTCAATGATATTATTATTTTGTTTAATGGTTTATGTTTGTAATTAAAACGTATGATTTATACATAATTAGTTTCGTAATTTTTAAAATGTTTTTTTCGTTTATTAGGATTGCAATTTTTAATTTAAATGTATTTTTTAAATAAACTAAGAAATGTCATTACTATTTAAAGTATTCAACGTTATTTCTTGTATGTTGATGTATTATTGATATTTTTAAATTTTTATATTGTATTTCAGGTAATTATGCATTATTTTCATTCCCCTTATATTTTGTTTTTGATACCATCTCTCATTGTTCACGTTCAATCAAAGAAATAAAACTGCCAAAGCTGCTAGCGATGTTTGCGCAGTGTACCGTGAAGAAGCTATGAATTATCGACTCATTTGCTGTAAAATAATGAAGGAGAATGCTTGTCTAATTTTTTGTAACTATTTTTATTGAGCCCTCTTGTTCTTTTCATTTGAAAAAAACGATAAATAAATAAAGCATGTATGGCATTCCAATGTAAAAAAGTGTAATTTTATTATTATAACGCATTGCAAAAAAATAAAATTTTAAATCATAATACATATTTCAAAACCGTGTAAAACGAGGTTTAAAAAAAGGTTTACAAAACGCGTAGTGAAGCTAAAATTGAGAGTCCAATATTGGGACAAAAACTGTTTTTTCTCTTTTTTGTTCTAGCTTATGCAATGTTTACTCAATTTGATGTTTAGGTAACCCAAACTCGACAATTCTGATTATTTGATACGGATACTAAGATAAAATGACTTAGTCCGTAACATTGTAGTTGCATTTATGCAAAAAGACATTATAAAATATATTACCGGTTCTTAATTTGTAGTTATTTCATGCTTTTAATTCAAGTGTAATTATGTTATTTACTTTTGCAATGCAGTGTCCTATGCACAATCAGGTGCAGATAAGTATAATGTTTAGAGTTTTCAATTGTTTGTAGTCAAGGACAGGATTTAACCTCATAGAGAGTTTATTTTATTTTATTTTAGTTCATTTTATTTCATTTTATTTCATTTTATTTCATTTTATTTCATTTTATTTCATTTTATTTCATTTTATTTCATTTTATTTCATTTTATTTCATTTTATTTCATTTTATTTCATTTTATTTCATTTTATTTCATTTTATTTCATTTTATTTCATTTTATTTCATTTTATTTCATTTTATTTCATTTTATTTCATTTTATTTCATTTTATTTCATTTTATTTCATTTTATTTCATTTTATTTCATTTTATTTCATTTATTTCATTTATTTCATTTTATTTCATTTTATTTTATTTAAATTTATTTCACTTTATTTTATTTTATTTGAGATAGAGAACATTTTAGAGGTGAGAATATGGAAGTATAGGTATTTACAGGGCCTATGACCTGTTATTGGCTGGTTAAAGCGGCACATGTAACATACGAGTACACAATTCTGCTGACGAAAATTTACATTTCGTTGATCTTTCCATGTTTAAATATTTATTTAAGAAATAAAGGTCACAAGCCCAATAAATACCTATACCTTCATACTATAATTTTTAAAATGTTATCCATTTCGTTTGAAAAATGTCAATCTTATAATTAGATTATCTTTTTTCAATAGGTGTTTCATTTTATGATTAAATTATAATCGATGTTATTACGAGTATGGTGAAGTTGATATATTTTGTCTGTCTTTATATAAATATAGGTTAAGTATTCAAAAGGTTGTAAATTAATTTGTGTAAAATTTCTTAATATTTTTCTTTATTTACTATTTTTTTTTTCTCATTTATCTCTATAATAATGTATAAACTTATATGTATGTATATGTATGCGTGTATGTTTTCATATGTAAATTTTTAAAATATTTTTCTATGTACCATATACCTAAGTTAGTACATTTCCTGATTTTTACTTATTATTGTATCTTTTAGCTTTTCTTATGTTATCTTTAATTTTAACTAAATTTACATACTCATGTTTCACTGCTGCACTTAAATGTAATTTCTAAAATATGTAAAAGCCCATAGGGCGTGTAAATTAATAAATAAATAAATAAATAATAATTACTGTATTCAACGTTGGCCCTGTTTAACACAATAAATAGTGTCACTTATCCAAAAGGTCAATTTTTGTTATGATTTCTTCCTGTTTTTGCTTTCATTTGCTTACACTGCGGCTTGTTTTCTGCTCCTTAAGATTGAGGATAGTAATATAAAACAACCAAGTCGATTTGTTCCAAAGTTTTAAAGTTTTCGAGCGCGACCTTTTTTACTGGAAAGCCATTTTATTTTTCTATCCACTGCATTTTTTAGTTTTAGTTTTTATGTTAATTATGAAGGCAATGAACACCTGTCAATTGATTATTTAATAAGGATGCTTAAAATTACCCATTTTTTTGTTAAATATTGGAGTTTATAACAATACAACAATCAATAATACTTTAATTTTATGTAAATCTTAATTATAATTTATAATTGTTTTGTTTTTGTTGCACGAGATAAGACGAGAATGAATGGTTATGTAAGACAAGGACGACCAAAAAAGATGTAGTATTATATTTGTGAAAAATTAAAAAAATAGAACAATAAAAAATAAATTTCTTTAAAAAAAAATCTAATTACGCTAATCGTTCTGTTCGGTCTTTGATAGCCAATAAAAAAAAATTGTTGACTGCGTGAATCGTGCGGATCCGACATTAGAACGCAATTATTTGTGATTCCTTCTGAAACGAGCGTGTACTGAGTTGTTTATTGACATTTACATATTACATATGATGATACAGGGCCGCACCACAGCGCGTCATTCTTATTCTAACATAACTTTTTTCTCTGCTGCCATTGGCATGTTTTTATACTTGTTATACTTTTAAACTACTTTTAATTACTTATATTATATACGTTAATAAAATCAATATATTGCTGCTCTTACTATAATGTGTCATTAATTTTGAAGATGTTTTTTAAATTGACCTAAATTTAAATTTACTGTCTTAAATTTATTGTCTTATATTTTACTTAAAGATTCTTCTCATCGTTTCTTTGATTAAAATAAATATGTGTTTATGTTTTTCCTTTTTAAAAAAAAAAAATTTATTACTATTCTATTTTATTTTTACATCTGAGCATGTTTTTCATTCTTTATTTCCATTCTTAATTCTTAATTACTCTTACAAGTTTTCTTCATTTTTAATATTATTTCCATTTGTAAATACTCACTACAAACTACAAACCTTAAAATATATTTTTTTCACTTAAATTTAAATTTTTAAACAACTTTCATTTATGTTTTCTTTTTCCTTCTCTTTTTTATACTTTCATAATTAACATTAGATTTAATTGCTTCACTGGAAACTTCACTGGTCCATTAGAATTAAGTCCAATTGTGTAAAATATTAAACTTTGTAACTGTACTGTATGTTTCCTGAATAAAAGAAAATAAAAAAATAAAAAAAAATAATGCTCACACCATTATCCCAAATGCAACTGTTGTTTTTTTATTTATAAACAGGTCCAACAGAAATAATCGAATTCGGGTTGTGGTCCCGTGGCTAGTGTCTCGTACTCACGGATCAAAGGTCCGTGGTTCGAAGCCCACTCTACCCCAACTTGATTCCTATTTTCTAATAGTGAGTTATTCACAACTCGTTGAAAATGGTCCTCAAAATTAAATATTTGCGTAAATTATAATAATGCAAATATTTCTTTAAAAAATATATATATTTCTGTAGCGAGACAATATGTTAATAAAAATATCGTGACCATATAAGGTAAACTGGCCAAGTCAGAATTCTTGTTTGTTGGCAAATCTTTTGGAAAGTTCAAAAATTTGTTGGGAATGTCAAGATTGATGATTCTTGAACTAACAAAAACATTTTATTTTGTGATTTATAAAACAAAAGTAAAAATTACAAGTCTACTCAAAATATGTCTTTATATTTATTTGATGCGTGTTCTCAAACAGTATAACTGCAATTTTGTTCATTTTTCGATTTATTTGAGAAAATCTTCCTTGGGTATGCCTACATTGATGCGATGGTATTAACAGCACACTTGTGTGACTACTCAAAACATTTAAAAAAACTATTTTCTGACATTTAAACTTTGGTTTTGATAAAATAAGTGTGCCCATTTGCACCATATTGTCAGTGGGGAAAATAGTATGAGATGGTCTCAGTTATATATGTAAGTAGATTCAATTCTATTATTCTTTGAGTGGTACAACTTATACATCGAAGGGTACAACTAATATTAATATAAGTTAGTTTTAGTAGTATAAGAAGACTCATTTCTGTCCCATTTTTAACTCTTCTGTGGCTGTGATGTCACAGAAGTCTACATGGGACACAAGACTTGATATATCTCTCTATTTTTTTTGAGTGATGAATTCGTATTTTTTGTAATCTTCAAATGAACATTTTCACACCTGACTTGGAAAGTAAAATTTTTATAACTAAGCTTAATGTTTATTCAAAAAATATTTATCCTTTTTTCATTCAGCAATTCAGCAACACATCTATACATATACCTTATACAAGAGAGAGCACGAAGATATAAGTCATAACAGGAAAGACAGAGACGCTGTTCTGCGGCGGGTGTCGTCTAAAACAGATTTAGCCTTCAGTTGGTTAATGACAATGATAGGGGGCGAACGCGCGTAACATGATCGGCGTTTTTGTGATTTTTAATTTATTTGCTATAACGGGGCTAAATTATATGTTTATTTGCATAAGTTATGGAAAACGAATTATTAAACAGTATGTTTCCATGTTTTTCATTTTTTTCAAATATCTGAACTTCAGAATATTCCGTCTTTTACTAGTGGTAACACGATGTTACATCACCGCGCGCAAAGGGATAATTTACCACAGTCTTTTAAGAGTTAATGGTTCAAATAGCATATTATGTTGAGTATTTCTGTAATAATTGTAGAAATTAATCAAATTTGGAATAATAACCTTACTAATTTGAATTGAATTATGGTTAATTAAAATATTTCCCTGTATATATTCCTTTTTTCCCCTTTTTAATCTCTTATTTTTTTATTATGTAGTGACTACACAGCACCGTAACGCGCGGGTGTTTTTAGGACAGTAAGGGAAAGGTTTAAGGATAAGTAGTAATTTTTCAGGCATTTCTTAAAAGTGATCACAGAAAGTGCAGTTTCACGTGAAGGGTAATGTATGTTTGTATATTATAAGCTTCAGCCAGACGACAGAATTTGATTCAGGTACGGCACTACCCGATGTAAGGAGTACCGCTTTACCCACCGTTAAACTACTGGGAGTCATCCTTAATTCTGACCTTTCTCTTGACGCTCAAATTGGTAGAACGATAAGTTCATGCTTTTACCAGCTGAGACAGATTAAATGCATACGCAAAAATTTGCCAGTTGATGCCGCCCGTCAATTAATAAATGCGTTTGTAGTGACTAGAGTCGATTATTGTAATGGTATCTACGAAGGTCTACCAATGAATAAAATGACTCGCCTACAGGCTGTATTAAATGATGCAGCGAGACTTATTTTTGGAATCTCTAAATTCGGTCATATCACTCCACTACTTCGGGAATCGCATTGGCTACGTTTTCCACAAATGGTGGAATACAAACTCTGTTGGCTTATGTATAAGTCACTGCACAACTCTGCTCCAGAATATCTTAGGGAACACTGCATTCCAGATGAACTAGCTGACAGACGTCTTACGCTTAGATCAGCTACATCTACGTCGAAAGGAAAAGTTATTATACCTCTACGCAAACAGCGCACTAAATTCGGCGAACGTGCATTTGCGGTCGCAGGCCCTACGGCATGGAATGCTCTCCCAGCAGAAATCCGAAACTGTGAGAGTGAAGTGATGTTTCGGAAAAAACTTAAAACCCACTAGTCCTCTAAATCATTTGAATAAATTCTTAGCATGTGGTGGAAAAGTAATATGAAAAAGTACAATATTTTTCTTAAATCAAAAAGTTAAAGTTAAAACTAAATTCATATCTTTATATAATCACTTTGTAAAGCACCCTTGAGGTATTATATTACGAAAATGGCGCCATATAAGTTATCCATAATTATTATTATTATAAAGCCGGTCCTGTTGTAAAAGTGCAGTAACCTATAAAAGCAGGTGAACGAGCGCCATTACACAGTGTGGTCCGTTATGGTTTAGTTGGTCGAGTGAACTGCATTGCTTTGGTTAGGTACCTACTAACTAACTCTATACAAATAGCGCTTAGTGGTTTGCTTAGCCTGGGCATATCATATGCACTAATCTGGATTATATGACTCAGCGCATATACAGGGCGTTCTTTAAGCCCTGTCACATCCAAAACTACGATGATCTGTATGAGCAAGAAGACAATAAATAATTAGAACGAATAAAATTTACAAAAACGAAATATTTAAAAATTCAAATGGTTGCTTACTTCTGCAGAGGAGAAACTAAGAGGGGGAGGGGGGAGTCTGATACACAGTCAACAGCGCGGCCACGCCCCCTCGCTTCTCCCCTACAGAAGTAAGCAATTATTTGTTTTTTCAAATATTTTATTTTTTTAAATTTTCTTCGTTCTAAATAATTTTTTTAATGTGTTAAAATGTCTTCTTCCCCATGCTGATCATTATGGTTTCGGATGTGACGGGGTTTAAAGAACATCCCGTATAATTAACACGCCAGCTATTTAATTTTCAAATACACACTTCGAATTAATGTAAAAAATAATAAATAATAAATAAACAAATACATAAAATAAAATGCCAACAAGGTGGCTCTTCTTTTGTATTGCATGGGAGGCTAGTAATTAAAACTTTCTAAATATTTTTTAATTATTTTTTTTATTAAGAAATTTCATAAAAGATACATGTTTTAAAAAAAATTACTTTTACACATCTAGTAAATGTTATCACTGTAACTCTCCAAAAAAGAGACTAACTCTTGTGCTTGGAGAGTGACTTACACTGTTGTAGTAGTTTGTAGTTTATTATAAGAGTTTATATAATTTTAAATACGAGTACGTGAGAAAAAAAAACATGGGATATATAAAGAAAAAACATTAAACAATAATACATTCATAATAATTAAAATTTAAAGTAGTTTTTACACGCGTTTTTTTAAACAAGATTGTTTTTTTATGATTTATTAGCACCATAGTAAATACGTCTAATAAATTGTAGGCCTCGTGGCGTAATGGTCAGCGCGTTTGCCTTCCATGCAAGAGGTTTCGGGTTAGATTCCCGACATGGTTGATATGAAATATTCATTTGAAAGGTTGTTTTTACACTAAAATATTTGTTTGTCCCAGGACACCTGAAGCGTAAGACTGATCCTCTTACCTTCATTTAACAAAAAAATATCAAGATACGCTGTGATCGGTGTACCATTGCAGTTCTCTATGCACCAGTAGGTCCAGAAATTGAATGAGATGATGATACTGAATATATTTCAATAAAATAACTTTGTTTTTTTTTGTATGTACTACATTATTTTTTATAATTCAATAACCAACCGGTTTCGACAACATACAATGCCTTCTTCAGGGTTAATTACAAACAAACATGATATGAAATTAACACACTGATGTTCTACCCTCTCCCCTTTCTTCTCCCTTTGACATTATGTTAATTTGTAATTTATGTAGGGTTTTCCAGTAATCTGAATAATTCAACACCAAAAACACGTACAACTTTTGCTCAGATAAATTTCTCTTTTGTGGCCCCAAGAGTGTTCAATGTCCTGGATAAACATATTATGTTCTCCAAAGATATTATCCCTGAACTATTATCTCTCATCAACTTCAGGGTGCCTGGAAGAATGACTAGACAGGTGCCACCGTTTTGTAGCAACAATTCACAGACAGTGTATACTTGTAATGCCGTATTAAACAGCCTTCATGAACTCGGCAATAGTTATTCCCACGTATCTGATATATTTAGTGTAGGGTGTTGTTCCTATAGAACAAACCTTTTGCACTTTTTTAAAGATAGTGAATGGTAATTATATTCATTTATTCATGCGTTTCATAATATATACAGTTTTTTGTTCACTTTGCCCAGCTGAAACAGTACTTATGATTTTCTTGTTGTATTACTGTAGAATGTTTTATTATTTAAACTTTCTACTGAATATGCTGTATAATTTTAAGGTTATTTTTTAAAATATAAATCTTGTATAATTTTTAGGTTTATTTTTTTTTATAAATCTTGGGTATAAGGAAATTTATGATTATAATTAATTTATGTCGTATGCTAACTCAACACAGGCCCTTGGCCTCATATAGTTAAGGATACGTTATTATTATTTTGATATAATGTTTATGTATTTCTACGAAAAAGTAAAAAATAAATGAAATCGTTATCAATTATTCAATCGACAACACAATTTTAATAAACGTCGACACAATTCGAGATCTTGGGATACTTTTTGATAACAGATTTGAATTCAACCATCACATTGACTACATTTCCAAGAAAGCGTCCAAAATCTGTGGATTTATTTTGCGAATATCTAAGCCATTCAAAAACCCGAAACTTGCAATTACATTGTATAAATCATTTGTTCGTAGTTTGCTTGAATTTAATTCTATAACGCGGTCTCCTAATTATAATATTCATATAACGCAAATTGAATCGGTGCAACGTAAATGTTGAAAATCGTTAACATTTAGAATTGGATCAAATACTTTCATAATTTTTTTTTTTTTTTTTATTTTATTTATTTATTAGTTTAAACATACAATGTTACAAAATGGCACAAAAAACACTCTGGCAAAATTCTGCTAGTACTAGGAGTAGGCTCAGTATATGAAGGGTCGGCAAGCCAGAAATATTAATACGCCTAATGTTGCAATCGGTTCCTATATGGGCAAATGCCTGTTCTAAGAAACCGATTTGTTGCGGCAAATATGGTTTACGAATATTTTTCCTATAAATAAAAAAAACTATATTGAAGAAATAAAAAAAAAAAACCGTTATAGCCCAAAAGAGAAGAAAAGAAAAAAAAAATTTAGTTTACATTAAATGTAAAAATACAATTAAATACACAAATATAAAGCATACATACTTCGTACATACATATACACATACATACATATATACACACATATACATACATATACATATATATACACACATTCATACACGATATATATGCACATGCGAAAATACAATAAATTTATATATGATTCAGTGGGATAGCATAATATTTAGATTACTATCTTCAATAAATTCTCCGATTCCTTACTTCCAATGTCTGTCAACCAAATTTTTAAATTTCTTTTCAAAACTGATGGTTTATCAGATTTCCAAAAAGACGGTATCAGGTTGTATAGTTTAGGTCCGTTATATAGAAATGATTTTTGGAATACCGCTGTACGTGCTATTGGAATCACCAAATCGTTTCTTACTGTACTCCTGGTTAAGTGCGCATGACTCACAATCACCTGAGTGCTCCTATTTTTGTGGATGTCAAGTATTACTTTCCTCATGTAGATTTGCCTTAAGCCAAGGACGTCTAAGGATTTGAAAAGGCCTTCACTCGGATGATTGTACGGTTTTCGCAATATTATCCTCAATATTGATTTATGTACCTTAACCAAGGGATCAAGAATAGTCTTGGCAGCTCCTCCCCAACAAATACATCCGTAGGCCAAAACAGAGTTGCACAAACCATAGTATATACTTTTAATATCTACAATGGACAATATGTTACGCAGTGTTATAAAGATATAGATTAGTTTCCTAACTCTACCCACTAAATAGTTAATGTGTTTTCTCCAGTTAAGGTGTGCGTCAATAAAGATTCCTAAATATTTGATGTCTTGTACACATTCCAGATGGTAGCAATTACAGCTGGTAAGCGTGTTACAATTTGTATTATGAATTTTTATCCTTAATTCTATTCTTGGTAGGCCTTTTATATTTGGGCTGAATTTTACGTATTTTGTTTTCTTTGAGTTTAGTGTCAGCAAATTATCTTTGAGCCAGTTTTTAAGAATATTCATTCCTGTTTCGGCCTTAACATGTGTTTCCTCCCAAGTACTTTCATATCTTCAGTTTAGAATTCAGATAGATTTTAGCTGATTTGATATTCTTGTACAAATTAATATCTAACTGCATAGATGCCCATGATATTCTTGCTCCGATATACCTTAATGTACCTCGCCGTAACTTGCGTACCAATCCTGTCTTTGCTGTGGGAAATTATAAAACCAACATCGAATTATTTTCCCCTCTGCCGAAGATCCTCAGAACAGTGAATGAAATCTCACTAAACGGTACTATCGATGTGTTCTTACAACAAAGGCAAGCATTCAAGAAGCAAGCGGTGTTGTCACTCTTGACCCGCGATGACACACTTGCCATGTCCGCCTAGATTATGCCATTTTTATACCTATTGTTAATTTAAATAGATTTTAAGACTGTTTAGATTAAGTTGTTATCTATACTCATTAATGGCAATCTATTTGCGATTACAGAAGCCTGTTGATAGGCTTTAAAAAAAGAAAATAAATGAAAAATCAGTGAATTAATGAACCCCGAAGAAGGCATAGTATTTTGAAGAAACTACTTGGTTATTAAACCATAAAAAATAAAGTGAAACATACAAAAAACAATGTCATTTGATTGTTATTTCTTGGATAATTATTTCACATTTTTTTTCTTTATATTTTGTGCTTTTTTCGAAGTATGTTAGCTTGTATTTTTTTTTGTTAATGCCCCTTGGGTGTCAGTGAACAAAATAAAAAAATTAATAATAATATTCCACAAAGTTTAGTGATATTTTTGATATATTTAATACTTCGACTGCGTTAATCAAATTAAAAAAATTGTCAAGTACAATATAATAAGTAATTAAAAACAATGTTTAAATTATTAAAGAAATAAAAGACGAGTGATACTTTTTAATCCACAAATTAGGAATACCATTTATTTCTTTATATATAAATTATACATTTGTGGATTTATTGCCAAATTCCAACTTCTTCCAACTAACTGATAAAATAAAGGTGTTATTAAGATTATTTAACCTTTCATATTGATTCAAAAAACGTTTTATTTATAAAGTATCACTGTAGCATTATTTTTCTTTTTCATTATTACCTTGCTAAACACAAGCCACTTTATGTTTATGTTAAATTATTTCCAGTCTTACTTTGTTATATTTATATTTAGAACGTATCATTTTCACATTGATTGTTATCTTTTATTTGTCATCTTAGACATGTTATGTTTCTTTTTTACTTTTTTGCAGTTTTTTTCAAAATGTATTTTACTTTAACGAATTTGTTTAGTTTTAATTATTCAGTTGAATTATATAGTTATATTTCATATTATATATTACAAAATGAATTGTTTACTGCTGTGATTATTTCTGTAAAAAAAATTATTGTAAGGCTCTTTGAACCGTTGATTTATAAATAAATAAATAAATACCAGTGACCGGTTTCATCGCTTTCGCGACATCCTCGAGACTGGTGTTTAAATTGTGTGTTGTTGATTAAATTGAATGTTTAAATTAGTCATTTTTTTTCTCCTTAATTATTATATTGATGAATTTTCAAATACGCATTATTTATTTTCGGTTTTATTCTTTAAGATATTAAGTTACTCTTTGTAAAAAGTAAATTGCGTACTTTTAAATAACTTATACTGTGTATTTAAAACATGTTTTTATTACCTTACTTTTTTAACCGTTGTATAACTGCTATCGATTATTGTTTTTAATATTATAAAAGCCCTATGGGCGTTTATGTACAAAAATAAAAAAATAAAATTAAGTAAGTGTTTTTAACAATAGTTTAAATTCTAGTATTGTTTCAAGTTCCAATATATTTTGTAAGGTCACAATATAAACGTTATATATTTTTTTAATGAATTTATACAACATATTTGAGAATATCACACCCACATCAAGCATAATTTCAGCTTTTTAACTTCATGAAAATTAGCAGATGAAAGAATTGAAAAAAATATGGAGAATCAAATATAGATAATATTGATTGTATTTTTACGCCACACACGAGTTTATTATTAATGAAGAGTTTTGGGCAATAATATTAAAGTCGTGTGTCACGTAAAAATATGAAACGATTGATTTATTGTATCTTTAAAACGTTCTTCCACAGTAAACGCCGAAACAATAAACAATAAAAAAATGTAACTGTCGCACAGTGTAAAGTCCCTACTTAA
Organism: Micrasema longulum; assembly: GCF_059751315.1. Classification (NCBI taxonomy): domain Eukaryota; kingdom Metazoa; phylum Arthropoda; class Insecta; order Trichoptera; family Brachycentridae; genus Micrasema; species Micrasema longulum. The sequence goes on from NW_028277736.1 coordinate 91,442, forward strand.
ACCAGTTAATGGTAATATGCGCTGATTTTAAATTTTCATAAAATAAATCTGTGAGAACAATTATTTTTTGGTACCGATTCGCCAAACAACAACCGAAATTCATGCTGTGAGAATGATTTATATTACCAAAACACATCATTTTAAGATAACCTGATTGTAATCATCGTTGTGGGAAAAATATTTCCCTGAAAGATTCTGAAATCAGATATAAATCTATACCAGAACCTAATTAGTAACATTCAGAAGAAAAAATACAAAAATATACCACACATATTAACAGAGAATATAGATGTTCAAATATGGGCAAAATGGTGAATGTTACACATTGTGTAAAGTTGCCACTTAAACCAGCCAATCACAGGTCATAAGCCCCGTAGATACCCAGACTTCTATATTACCTTCTCTAAAATGTTATTCATCTCTGTAGTAATATGTTAATATGAACAGTTCCCCGGGGAGTTGAATCCAGTTCTTGTCTACAAAAATTTGGACAAACTCAAAATATTGTCGATAAATCCGCCTGGTCCATGAAGAAGTATAGAAATTGAACAAATAAAATTTTTAGGCGTTGCCTAGTATGTATGTGAAATAATTCAATTACACGAATCTCAGCTGCATAAATAAAAGTTTCGGCTCTTTGACTTCACAAACATCAACAGATAATAAATAGTTGAAGGGATATAGGTGTTCAAATATGGGGAGAACGATGAATGTTACACAGTGTGTAAAGTAAGCATTTAAACCAGCCAATGACAGGTCATAAGCCCTGTAGATGCCTAGACTTCTATATTACCTTCTCTAAAATGTTATTTATCTCTGTTGTAATAATATGTTGATATACATATATCATCAGAAGTTATGAATAATACATTATATTATAAGGTACACTTTGTCAATAATTTTGAGCATTTTTTCTATGAATAAGTTTGGATTCTAGCCGTTTTCCCTGACTAAGTATGCTCAACATTTTCTGTTTTCAAAAAAAAAATATTTAGCTAACGCGCTACCGGCGTCGTGTTGTGGTTCCGCTGCAGTCACTAACGCACACGTCCCGATCCACTGGTTGTAAGGCAGCGGAGGCTAGGCGATCTTGTCTAACTCGTCAGGGCCGGAGATGTCCTCAGAAGGGCCTCTTGCTTCAGGTTGAAGTTGCCGGTTCGCCGTGGTCAGGAATCCGTAGGGAGAGAAGTCCAAAATCCAAGTCCAGGGTGGAGCGAAGGTGTCAAGCGAAGTGAAGTAGAATCGAGTAGAAAGCCGGGTCGGGAAGCAGCGAGTAGAGATTAGTAAAAGCCAAAATAATTAGCATTTTTTTTTACCCACTCTCTCTTACTCCGCTATTTCTTTCTTTACGGCCACGTCACGAGGCGAAGAGTCGAATGAAGATAGAATTGGCGACAGAAGGGACTGGCGTCTCTCTTCAGGAGCCCTTCAGAAGCGGAAGGAGACGAATCCCAACGATGTGCTTGCCTCCTGCCAACGTGACCACGACTGCTCTGCGCTCTGCCAAGATGAATGATTAATTTTGGCCTATGCAAACGCATTATTTGTAGGAGAAAACAGCAAAATCTAGAATAAATATATTCATAAAACTTATACATACGAGTACGCATTTAAGTAACAATAATGTTGCTATAAAATAGCTATAAGTGTCTAAATCTTTGGTTATCTTATCATGAATTTATATAGGTGTATTTTAATCTCTTGCTATTCTACAACTTAAATGAAACTACTTTCGAAAGTTAACGAAAAAATAACCTACTGAACAGCGTATCGGATAGCCATTTTTTCTGACATATTAATTTAAGTAAAAACTAGAGTGGCATTAGTAGGTAGGTACAATATTTAAAGACATTGGAAAACAAATTTAATACGGAACCAAAATCAGAATGCATTTACATTTGAAATAAGAGAAACGCAATTTCTATTTATAAATGATCTTCAGAATATTCCAGAATCGAGAGAAGTTTTAAGTGATGGTCGCCAACTTCTGTTAAGAGCGGCACGAGAAGAAGAAGAAGGTAAATGATTTATTCTTCCGCTAGTGTCCTGTCAGGTTTCCTCAACGTTGGCAATCACTCTGGCGAAGGTCTCTGTGATGCCCAAAAAATCTGCTCCACAGTCCCGAAATCAGTCCAGTCTCGTATATTGCGCAGCCAGGACATCTGTCTTCTTTCAGCCCCTCGGTGACCCTCGATTTTGCGTTTCAAAATTAAATTAAGCAAGTGGTACTTTCTTCCATGTATTATGTGCCCAAGATACAAAATTTTATCAACTTTTATGATGGTTAAAAGTTCTCTGTTCGTTCTAGCTCGAATTAAGACGCCCGAGTTCGTTATCAGGTCTGTCCAAGATATCGTTAGCATTTTGCGATGTAACCACATCTCAAAAACCTCCTGGTGGTGTTCACCTTCAGAGTCCAAGTCTCACAACAATACAGACCACATATAATTGATTAATCTGATCAATGGTGTTGCATTTTGCTCTCCTTGATTACGATCATTAAATATTTCATCATCATTACTCTATTACATAGTTAGATAGAGCATATAATATACAAAAAAGGCCTTTCGGTCAGAGTCTTGTCAACCCTATCGTCATGAATATTCGGACTGATCCAGAAATTGAAAAAATCGATCACAGAATGTGTTCATTGGGGAATACGAGGGCACTGCGGAATTATTAGTTATATATAGAACGGACCAAAAGCCATTGGAAGCAACTCTCATATCAATGATACTGATTTAGTTGTGTCTCACAAGGATCTCAAAACTGCCGAGAAATTATTGCAAGAAGACTTTTAAAAAATGCAAAATTGGTCCCATGACGCAGGTTTAATAATTAACTCAAAGAAAATCAAACTTATGCAGATAAGATCACCGAACAATTTTATCACATAACTATACGTGTATCCATAGAGATATTATGCAACCGTGCATGTGTGAAAATATTGAGCAGTATGTTTATGTAGGTTTAACTATATATATTATTGTTATAAAAACATTTTTCACTTTGTGGTATGACATTTTACACTTATTTGTTTATACATTTGTATAAAGCACTTTAATTTTTTTAATTACACTTCGATCGGTTTCGAGGTTACTACCTCATCGTCAGGAATTTAACTAACTTATAATAACACGCGTTGCTATTTATATAATAAAATATTGTATAAAAGAGACGGAAAATTTGGTTTATACAAATTTATAAACAAATAAGTCTTAACTATATATTGTTATTTTTAATGGGGTGTACATATTAGAAAATTGTGTAAGCGACTAAAAGCAATAAGTAATAAAATGTATATATTAATATATTATGTCCCTGTTAATACTTTACGAATGATGTATTTATCTCTCTCTGAATCAATTACACGATACGCTATAACTTCCTGAGGGTTATCATGTAAAACTAATATCAATTTTATTCAAACTTTGCAAAATTAAATGATCAAATTGCTGCTACATAAATATGTATCCCGCCAGAGACACAATATTTCAATAGCATTACTATATATCAATAAATGATCAGTTAAGGCTCTCCTTTGATACAACTTAATTTGTCAGCATGCGTCGCACTCCGAGTATAAACAAATTGGTACATGATTTCAACACCAGGTTTACTAGTAAGGAAGGGCTAGCTGTTCCTAGATATTGCAATAAATATGGCAAAAGGACACTGCAATACAGTATACCTAAAATATTTAATACGTTACCAAACAAATTAAAAAATACTGAGTTAAATATAAAAGTGAGACGTTTGTTTAAATTATGGTTAATAGAAAAAAGTTTTTTGTATTAGTGATGGTTTTTAATTTTTGATAATGTAATATGTTATGTTTTTCAAGTAAAATTATTGTTAATATAGGTTAAGTGTGAATAATCGATGCAATTTATAAGAACCTGCTAACGAGTTGTATGTATGCAACTCAGCAGGACTTTATTAAAGACTATTTTGTAAATATTTTTGAAAAAAAAAAAATATTCTGAAAATTCAGCATTTTTCAGTATTGTGCCCTACCGAATAAGGTGCCACGATTCGCACATTTACTATATTATAGGGGATAGGCACTATACACATGGTTTTCACTGAAACCAAACTTTGAAATATAACTCAAACACACCTTGTTTTAAAAATAACGTCAAACAATCATCAAACCCTTATTCGCACATGGTTTTGCATATGGCACCGCACTGTTAAACGAAACGGATTTCTTTATTACTGGGAATCTGGATGATTTTCATTAAATTTGATAAAAAGAAGTGGTCATTGTTTACCTAGCTATTTTTTATACAACCATCAACAAGATGCTGAAGTTAATTGAGTTTAAATTTGTTGCAACAGAAAGAAAACATTGTCGAAAAGAGAATACGAAAGTCTAGGCACTTACAGGGCCAGGTATGACCTGTCATTGGCTGGTTTAAGTGGTCAATTTACACAATGTGTAACATCAACCATTCTGCCTTTTTTTTAACATTCCCATTCCCTCAAATCTTCCATCTGTTGACTTTTGCGAGGTAAAATAGCTGAAACCTTTCTCACTGTGGGTGAGATTTATCTGATTGAATCATTTAACTTTTATTTTTTTTATATATTTTTTTTTATATGGGAGTTGCCTTATTATTTACCTTGCTAATAATATAAAAGGTTTATATTTCAAAAGTGGATCTGCATTTAAATATCTTCAAATTTATGTTGGGATTAGGAGGGATATACTAATGTGGGCCAATCAGAAACTTCTCAGCATTTGCTCATGTGGAGAGGAAACCACTTAAAACTCTTCAGGAGAAGCCGGCCTGTTGGCAGCAGTCAACAGGCCTTCCGTTCCACTAGAGGAGTGTTCGGCATTTTGTTCCCTACTTTGGTTTATTTTACCAATTGCCTGCCACTATATTGACCATGTATGATACTACCTCTCGTGTGAGTTCTTTATTACCTATCACCGATGGGATGTCACATAGATCTTTACCCAAGCTCCTGCATCGCGCCTCCAGCTGTTGTCTTTGAAAGCTGAAAAGGGGGCAATGTATCAACAGATAAGGGACACTTTGAAGAGTTTCATCGTCGCATGGGCAGCTCTCGATCTCGGAGAGCTTGAAACGATGCAGGTAGCTCATGAACCCACCATGACCCGTAAGCATCTGAGTGAGGAACCATTTTACTTACTAGGCAATGCCAGAAAACATTTTTTAAATTTATATACTTCTTAAATAAGTTAGTAAAATTAACAAATTCTTTGGAGGAAATCCAGCCTGTTTACAAACATTTGGATATACTCAAAGCATTGTTGATTAATTAACTTTCTTCCGATTCAGTAGTTTTTTAAATAGTTCAATGTTAACGACGTCGATAAATAAAGTTCATATAAATTATTTTGATAACATTTGGAAACATCACACAAACCACATCAACCGCAAATTTGAAACCCGAAAGAATCGATTATTTAAAAGTGAAATTTAATTTGAAAAATAACAATAGCAAAAGTCAAATTTAAGTGCCTGCCAAGTTGATATTATGTAGGTGTTTGAAAAATAACTAACCGCAAAACCACCCATAAAAATGTTGATTTCTGCACTTCCCAGTAGGCACAATGTTTCGCACTATCGATGTAAAATTGATTGATAATATACTTATAATAAAATATATAAAACAACTTTGTTTTTAACCACTAATATTTTTTTTTTTCCACCGACCGGTTTCAACCTGTCTAACTTCGAAAATAGTGATACCAAATTACCACCCGTGTAAGGAAAAAACTACTTGATTTATTGGGTCCACGTGTAGTATTTAATGAACATGATAAAATTAAAAAAAACGAATCAATTTATTAGTTACGTAAACCTTGACGAAGAAGCTTGTTTGCTTTGAAATTGGTCGGTGAAAAAAAAAAAAAAAAAACAGTTCATAAATTTTTTATTTTTTTTATTTATTTTATTATAATGAAAAACCACAAAGTGAGTGCTTCAAATATAAATTTTATATACAGATAATATACTTAATTACATTTATGGACTCTGAGATTTTATAAATTATTTTTAAACAAATTTATTGTTTTTATAATTGTAAAGACGAAACCATAGTCATAATTTTCCCACTTTCCGCACTAAGTGATGCATAGAACACTACGTTGATAAACCAAACGCAGAGTATTTTGATCGACATCACATTGAGGTAAGGAAATCTAACCCAACTCTTTGTCCTTCCATTCCAGGTGATTTTACTCCTGAAGTAGACTGAATCCTTCGCATTATTTAACACAGAGTACAGATTCAGTAATTATTTTACCTCAATAATATAACAGAAATGAACTGAGATAAATTAATTTACACAGAAAAGGCAAAGATGATATAGAAGATGAAAAACAACAAAAAAAAAGACGAAAATTAAATTGAATTTGAACTACGATGTACACTCAAGAAATGCAATATTATCAAATAAAATAACTTATTAACAACCTAATACTAACAGAAAAAGTAACAGTTTTGTGTATACAGCTATACAGTTTTTTTATTCCCTTTCAAAAGACTTGAAAGATGTACAAAACATTAACATACTTTAAAACACCTTAAAAAAGCCATTTTTACAGCCCACGTGACAAGTGATATGTTATTTTATCTACTCTAAATAGGAATACTTTGTAGACATAAATGTAATTTATTTCTAATCATCAGACGTTATAAAATCAATTGTCGAAAATAGCAAATTCGCACTTATTTTAATTTTCTTTGGAATCATCAAGTTGTGTTCCAAAACCTGGTAGCATAATTATTTTTAAAGAAATATCAACAGAATTATAATCACTTTGCTTTCGTATAAAACGTGTCATGATAATTATGCATTTCCTTTACAAGCCTAAAATTTTATACTTATCTTGGACGATCATCTACGACCATAAAACATGGCTTTAACCTCTAACAACAATGTTTTTATTCGTAATGACACGTTACAACTGCGATCCCAAATCTACTCCATTTACAATGTCTAACAACTTTCGATGATAATGATACCACTATTATCTTGTTAGAGTTGATGATTGTTATCTTTTTTGGTCAGAATGAGATTTGGTTGTTGTAAAAGGGAAAGCATTTCAATCTCTTATTGCTTTGTTTTTGGGCTTCGAATTTGACATAATTTGAAGACACAGGGCATTAAAAATGAAGTAATTAATTGAGAAATTCTAACTTATTAAAAAAAATGTTAGCATGTATTTCATTTTTATTTTTTGTAAATGCTTTTTGGGCGTTAATGAACAAAATAAATAAATAAATAAGGATGAATGGTAATATCTGACAAAGGACCTTCATATAAATAATTTGCAAACCCACAATGAACCTAGTAGAGTTAAAAACGTCAACCTAGTAGAGTCGAAAACATCAAAATTTAAAAGGCTCGGATATTGAAAAAAAATCATTGCTTTTGTATGAGTGAAACTGATAGGAAGACTCACGGTTCTTTAAACGGTTTTTCGGGTTTGCGGAGTGAGTACTTTAACTGACATACTCGTATTTAACTGTCCCTGAACCGACACCATTTACTTTACTAATGCAGTGCCCAATGCACTCTTGATAGGTGATAATAGAATGAAATAATAAATACATTTTATTGATTTTTGGATGGCCCTAGCTCCCATAAGAAAGTTTATCAAAAAAACTGAGCTATGAAGATACGCCAGTGGTAAATTAATATCCATAGCATGTAAAAAACAAAAATTTCTCTAGTGTCATAATCCAGGGAGAAAATACGTTTCGTCGTAAGTGATGAATTGTATTATTATGGAATTAATATTTCGGTTGCTTGTATGAATGGCGTCGGTGGAGTTAAATACTCTTTCAATATGATGATGAAAAAAATCTAAATTGTCTTTTTAAAATTTGTATTAAATACAATGATATTAGATTTTTGTAATTAGATTGTGTAATGTAATTTATTGTATTAAGATAGTAGTTGCATAAAATAAATTTTAACAAATAAATATTACATTCAAAATTCATTTAAAAAAAAACAGTTTTTCTACTGTTCGTGAAACAAGAATTTGGCCACGAGGAAGAGTATTCAGCATAAGCCCTTCATATAATTTCCTAAACTTATACTAAAAAAGACAATGGACGCAGTAGTAAATTCACTTGAAATCGCAGATAGTAAGTTTTTTTAAAAAATATATCATAATTTAGCATGAGCAAAACCGATTGAAAGACCATCTGTTTTTAAAACGGTTTCGGGTGTGTGAACGGAGTGCTTTCACTCATAACTCAATCCAGGCACATACATTTAGACTTCTATTTTTCTTCTCGAAAGCTTTTTTCACATTCGTAGAAGAATTTATCAAAAATATTTTCATTTTAAAAGGCCTGTTTGTTTGTATATGTTTTCCTGGAAAGTAACTTGCAGTATGATTCTTATCAATATTACCGATCACTGATGTCATCTCCATGGGTAGATTTAGCACAAAAACATAGAAATATGTAGGTTTCTGGAGCAATAACGCTGAGCCAAAGCAAGTTTATCTTACCTACTCCATAAGGGAATACTTGTAACTTGTATCGTGTATAGTTAATAACAAACTTCACTTTGCAACATGTCATTCAACTGTGGCTCGTGACTAAGACAAGACTCTGAGACCAAGTCTCAAATTTCCGAGGCTTTTCGAGACATCGAGACTATTCCATACTAACGATAATTCATTTAAAAAGAAGTCCTAGTGTGGGTTCATAGTCCATTGATCGATGACACACAGGCGTGCAATAGTTTCAACTGAAATATTCATCAGCGACCGATAAAGGGGTTCAAACTGTCAGTAGGGTCGCAGAGAGTCAAATCTTGCTAGAAGGTGTGATTCTATAAAATGCTGCGAACGCCCAGTTGCATCCCACCGGCAACACTGCTGACTAGTCCTACTCGTTAGCGTCCACGTCGCGAACCTTAATTACACTCATAACGGTGTGATCACAGCGGATAATGAGAGGATGGAAGGCGAGTTTCTGGCGCCTCCAAACCAGAACCAACCAGCTAAGAAAAATCTACCAGAGAAGCCAACGGAAAACCACTCTGGTCATCTTTTCCCAGGAATCACCATGGCGAGTACATCTAATAAGCAGTTATCCTGGCTGCGGAATATAAGAGTAGCGAAGGACCGAGATGCTTTCGCTGTAGTGATCGCCAACATCAGGAGGACTTGACAAGGCACCGTTAGAAGAAGAAGACCGATGTAGTAAGTCATATTTTGTATTGAATATAATACATTAAATTCTGCAAGATTAACAGTATTGCACAGAAAAAATCTATCTAGATAAGAGCAAGGTTCTGCAGTACATTCACTTCATAAAGACATGAAGAATAAAGAGACCACAGGGCATGTTAACAGTCAGGTAAATATATATATATATGTATTTGGATAATTTATATAGCCCAATTTTTGTGAAAATCACCTCAAAGGCGCTGTACAATAAATAAATATCCCAGCACGTCTTGCAGCTACAGAGTGCATGGACAGTAAAAAAATCTAGCCCCTATTTACATTTTTTTTATTTTTTTTATTTGACAATGAAGTTTAAAGTTTGAGTCATATTTTAAAAAACGAAATAAAATAAAAATTGGATTACAACAAGTCTTGCAGCTACTGAGCGCATAGACAGTGGGAATTCTACACCTCATTTACTAAATTTAAATAGTTGATAACATATACCTATTGAAGCTAGACTACTAATCGTCTTGCAGCTACAAAGTGCATGGACGAATTAAATTGTAGCAACTTAAAATTATCAATAAATTTTCAAAAATTAACGTTGAGCTAACCAGTCAACCCAACAAGTGAGCCTAAGCAAGTCCCAGTCGTGCAGCAAATGTAGTTCCAAGATGTAGTTCATGTGCAATTACGTCAATTCCCCGTCGCCATAACACTCACGCGACTAAATGCAATTCATTATTTATTCGCCATGTAATAAATACACGCATCAAACATTCTTGTCTCTTCTGTCCATCTCCAACTGGGGTAAGAGCTCCTCAACACACCATCACCAAAATCCTACCTATACAGGATGTTCTTTAAACTCTGTCACATCCGAAACCACGATGATCAGTATGAGCAAGAAGACATATTGGCAGATTAAAATACATTTTTAGAACGACTAAAATCTTAAAAAATAAAATATAGAAAAAAAAACAAATAGTTGCTTACTTCTGCAGGGGAGAAACAAGGAGGGGGGAGGGGGAGTCTGATACATCTTCAACCGCTCGGCCGCGCCCCTCTCGCTTCTCCCTTGCAGAAGTAAGCAACCATTTGTTTTTTTTTTTAATATTTAATTTTTTTAAATTTTCTTCGTTCTAAATATTTTTTATAATATCCTTATATGTCTTCTTACCTATACTGATCATCATGGTTTCGGATGTGACAGGGTTTAGTGAACACCTGTATGGTAAATTAATTTATACAATGTTTTTATTTAGTCGGTCTCGTGGCGTAATGGTCAGCGCGTTTGCCTCCCATGAGAGATGTCTCGGGTTCGATTCCCGAAATGGTTGATATAAAATATTTATTGAAATGAGTGTTTTTACGCTAGAATATTTCATAGTCCCTGGACTGATACGTAATGCATAAGACTGATCATCTTACCTTAATTTAACATAAAAAGTATCAAGATACGCTGCGATTGGTATACCAATGCAGTGCCCTATGCACCATTAGGTGCGGAAAGGGGATGATGATGATATTTTTATGCGTTAATAAATTAATGCCAAGGTATATTTTTAATTTACTAGGCTTAAATTTGACTTGGTTTTGAGAACTTTAGTTGAAACATCAACTTACCTAACTGAAAAACCGCATGGCATTGGAGAAATGCTAGTCAGGTACCTGGATAGTTTTATAATTTATGTATTACAAATAGTAATACGCATTCACATGATTTTTTCCTTTTTATATTTAATACATAGAGCTATTATGAATAAATAAACAATTCATAATTTCAATTTTAAGTCTGTATAAAGTCGAGTAGCTCTGTCTTAAATTATTATTGATACTTTAAATTAATTTATTAATTATTGGTATAAACACAGTTTTGTAGTTTATATTATATTATGCAATTAAAATACTATTTTTCAATTTATTTGTACTAACTAAAGTATATTTTCCTTTTTAAGGTAAAACTATATTTTATTATAATCATTATTTTACATAATTTCCAATTATAAATGTTATTAACAAATTCAATACAATGATGACGGTCAGCGGTACAGAAAATTAGATATAAAAAATGTTTTCTTTCGAGCGGTAAAAATTAAAACATTTAATTGCTAAGCGAAATTTTTCAAAAATGCATGAAAAAAAAAAATTGACTAATAACATATTACAACAGATATGAGGATCATTTTTAAGAAGTTAATATAGAAGTCTAGGCATCTCATCTACAGGGTATATGACCTGTCATTGGCTGGTTTAAGTGGCCACTTTACACGCTGTGTAACATTCACCATGCTGCCCGTATTTAAACATGTATATCCCTTCAATTCTTTCATCTGTTGATGTTTGTGAAGTTAAAGAGCTGAAACCTTTATTTTTGTAGGTGAGATTCGTGTAATTGAATTATTTCACCTGCATACTAGGCAACGCCTGAAAAATGTTTTTTTTCAATTTTTATCCTTTTTCATAGACCAGGTGGTTTTATCAAAAATATTTTTAGTTTGTCAAAATTTTTATACACAAGGACTGGATCAGAATGGTGAATGTTACACAGTGTGTAAAGTGGCCACTTAAACCAGCCAATAACAGGTCATAAGCCCTGTAGATGAGATGCCTAGACTTCTATATTAACTTCTTAAAAATGATCCTCATATCTGTTGTAATATGTTATTAGTAAATTTTTTTTTTTCATGCATTTTTGAAAAATTTCGCTTAGCGATTAAATGTTTTAATTTTTACCGCTCGAAAGAAAACATTTTTTATATCTAATTTTCTGTACCGCTGACCGTCATCATTGTATTGAATTTGTTAATAACATTTATAATTGGAAATTATGTAAAATAATGATTATAATAAAATATAGTTTTACCTTAAAAAGGAAAATATACTTTAGTTAGTACAAATAAATTGAAAAATAGTATTTTAATTGCATAATATAATATAAACTACAAAACTGTGTTTATACCAATAATTAATAAATTAATTTAAAGTATCAATAATAATTTAAGACAGAGCTACTCGACTTTATACAGACTTAAAATTGAAATTATGAATTGTTTATTTATTCATAATAGCTCTATGTATTAAATATAAAAAGGAAAAAATCATGTAAATGCGTATTACTATTTGTAATACATAAATTATAAAACTATCCAGGTACCTGACTAGCATTTCTCCAATGCCATGCGGTTTTTCAGTTAGGTATGTTACGTTATGGTGAATGTTACACAGTGTGTAAAGTGGCCACTTAAACCAGCCAATAACAGGTCATAAGCCCTGTAGATGCCTAGACTTCTATATTACCTTCTCTTAAATGTTCTTCATCTCTGTTATAATATGTTAATATTAACAGCTCCCTAGGGAGTTGAATCCAGTCAACAAAAATTTGGAGAAACTCAAAATATCGTCGAAAAATTAACTGCTTTGAATGACGTCACTAGTTCTTCGAAATCAATCAACGAGTTTTGTGATAGATTGACGGATTGCGGGAAGCCAACACTTTAATCAGCAGAACTCACCGAAGAGAACTTGTTACGTCACAGGCGAAGTAATTTCAAAATCACGAAACTTAAACAAATCGTAGCGATTATATATATATACATAAATATATTTAAATTTTTCATTAAAATTTGCCTAGTTTGATAGTCCACTAACATTTATGAAAAAAAATAAAACCATTGAACGACCTTGTCTAAAATATTCCTTTTTTGTTGACTGTGCATAACTACTTAGTTTAATAAAAATACATGTGCTAGCCAGGATTTTTAGACGCTACCACCTGTTCATGTACCAATAAGTAATACATCGTATGTTACAAATGTTTTTTTTCGTAGGACTTTTTCAGTGTACAATACAAAATTTAAAGACATAGACTACACAAACATTACTCGGTCAGATTTAAAATTTACACTAAAAATGCATTATGTAACTTAGTAGACATTATAAAAATTAATATGTACACCTCCCTTCCCCTCCTTATCCTCTCTTCAAGCATCCTTGTCGTAATCCCGTTTAATTTTCAATAACTTATTGTTCTTTAAAATAAAAAAAAATCTTTGATTATTGAAAAATATATACGAGTACATGAAAATAACATGTTTATATATGTAAACTTATAAATATTTATATAATATGTAATATGTTTTCTTTATTATATCTCTATACTTTGTGGAAATCTGTTATTGGTTCTGAGTTTATACACTATATCTCGGTAGTCAGATGGCAGAAGGGACCATTCGTATTTTGTCTATGTTTAAGTTTTCAAAAGTTTTAATTAATATTTCAGTTAATACACTCAGAAAAAAAAATCAGCGTCATTTAGAATGGCAATTTATTATTGGAAAGCAACACAAAAATATTTTAGTTTGTGGATTTAAGTCTTGAAATTGAGACGTATTTCAGCTCTCCTGAACATTTTTGAAAATTACAAATGGCCCCTTCTGCCTTCTGACTACCGATCTGTTTGTTTTCTATAAATATGTCCCAAATATAAAATAAAAATAAATATATTTTTTTAATTTCCCTGAAATGAACAAATGGAAGAATTGACGAAATATGGATGTTCAAACATAGGCAAAATGCTAAATGTTACACAGTATGTAAAGTGACCACTTAAAAAAAGCGAATGACAGGTCAAAAGCCCTGTAAATGCTAAAACTGCTATTTTTCCTTCTCTGAAGTATTCCTTATCTTTGTCGTAAATATAATGTTAGAGCGGATGATATATCTGTTGATTTTATTTCTAAGCTGAACTATAGAATGAACACAATGTTACATTGTGTACTAAAAACAATTAATAATTGCTTGACAAAGTGAAAATCTAGCAATACTAAAATTCAAGTTTGCTTCTAACAAAGTAAACCAGCTTAAAGATTCTTGTTCTAGTACAAAGATGTCGCTAGTAATATCTTGAAATTAAATTAATATTTACGAGTGTTTTTGGCTTGATGGCTATTCTCAGGTAAAAATCCAGAATGAGGAAATCGAGTGGAGTAATGATTGACATGTTAGCCTACCATACTTGAGGTCCTGGGTTCGATTCCTGGAAAGACGGACGTGAAATATTGATTTTAACCCTAGCTGACTAAACCTTAAATTCGAGTAACGGTGTAACCTAACCTTCCGTCTGTCAGACAACGAAACAGAACATTGATACAACAAATTACCTTACATAGCAATCTTAATTTCGGGCCATCAAATAGTTGAAATTACTTTGGAATTAACCTATATGGTATAGCTATTACGCAAAAAAACAGTGTGTTTGCCACAAATGGGTCTTTTGCAGCCCTTGTAAAATTATTTCGTCATGCGACGTTTTTGGCGGGGTAATAGCTGTAAATTTTTCGCTTCGGTAGTTCTACTTGTTAATTGACTTCTGCCTTCTTGGCAATCTTTAATTATGTTAACATATAAATTTTATTTATAAAAATTAAAGAACTACCAATCTTTCGTTTGCCAGACGACGATTACGCGATATATGCCGATCTGATTACCGTGCGTCCGCAATCGATGAATCAATGCGTGTGGGTAACTACATAATTTCACTATTTATGAAGGTACTAGTACCCAGACATCTACCTAGTGTCTTAGTACCCACCTCTAGATGTGGGCAGGGAGGCGGGCGGAGGGAACATATAGAAACAGGAAAAGCACGGGGTGCCAGAAGTTTATTAGACAAATGGTTAGTGATCTAGGGTTTTTTTGTTTACTACTTTTCCATTAATATGTACTTCATTAATATGTAATTATGCTTTATTTTTTTATTACTCTGTTTTATTATCATGTAAAAAAACAAAAAAATTTGAATTAAACAAAAATATTTAAAAAAAAGGTTGTTTAGACTGGCACCTGAAGCGTTAGATTATTCACCTTACCTTCCGTGTTTCAAAAATGATCAGAATACGCTGCTATTGGAGTACTAATGCAGTACCCTGTGCACTACTAGGTGCGGATACAAAAAAATCGATGATAACTTACAATTAAAACAAAATATAATGTAATTCTCCTTAAAAAAAAAATTCGGGTTTTCGGGTTTTAAAGCTACACCAGCTTCTTTTTCAAGGTATATTTAATTAATGAATTTTATCATATTGTACTTTAACAGTGATGAATAAATATTATATTGATACATATGGAGCTAATAAGTCAAGTCTTTTTGTTACGTTGTTCTTTTAACTATAGGAAGTGTAAAGTGAGATGGATACGATCGTTAAAGCTAGGCAGGAATGGAGTAAAGGAAATATTGTTTGTTTAGTTATTTATTATTCTTGTTCTTATTCTAAATTGCTTATTTAATTCACAAGATTTCCAAGTTGTCTAATTATAAAATTGACCTTCACACCTACCCTGATCGTTAAAGGTAAGGGCTGAAAATGTCACAAAAATGTATGTTATTCAAATTGGTTGTATTTCTTTTCAAAATCAAAAAATTAAAACTTACCTTAAGCCACTTTCATGTTGAATGTATTATCTTTAAATTTTTACAAAACATTTTAGTTCAAAACTAAGTCTTTACGAGATCCCAGATACCTAAGTTTAGTCTAAATTTGAAATGGCGTAATCTGCCGGTCTAAACGTAATTAGAATTTAGTCACATAAAACTTTTAAGTATATTTTTAACAGAAATGCCTTTAAAAAATGAATACATTTATTGAATAAAAAACTATGGAAACACGGACTTATTATAGTCTAAAAACCGCGTACACGCATTAAACTGATGTACATTAAACATGATGCCGAATAAACTACTCATAAATGAGTAATTTTACGTTTTGGCTATTAGGTACTCTTTAGACGTCGGCGTCGCTTAGTGCGCCACTGCCGATTTAAATTAAATTTTGCCATTCGAATTCGAATATTTTTCCATCTGTCAGATTTTTAGATAAAATTAGGTGGACATTTTGTTAGTATTGCCAGGGTAGTCGAATTTTTAACCCGGCTTTCATTTAATAAGTCTCAGTGTAATATTAAATGGTATTAATTTATTGAATTACTAAATGACCATTTAAAGATTCTTTTTACGTTTTCCCAATAAAAGTACCTGTTTTTTTTGTAGTCAAGTCAGTAAAATATTTTTTGTGATAAAACATAACATAACATAACACAAAATTACCTTGTACATATTTGTAATATGATTATATTTTGTTCACGGTTTGGCAACATTACACGGCCACTTCACGCATGCGCGCAGGCAGGATGTCGGGTAGAGGAGGTTTTGGACACAGTACAATGTACTCGTATACAAACTTGGTTCTACGCGCTTTCTAGTATATTGGAATATGGAACATTTTTTTATTAACAAATATTTTCGTTTTTCGTTTCGGTTAGGGGAGCGATATTTTAAGAGTTGTAAATAATTTACCTTTAGGAAATTCATTATTAGAAATCAATTACCATTCTTATATTTTTTCATTGTGTTGTATAAGGCACATAGTATTAGGTACACAATTAACAAAACTAATGATATTTCTCAGATCATTATGATAATATCAGCAGCTTAAATATTTTCATTCTTCGCAGGCTATTATGAATTGGAATATTGCTATAAAATAACAGAAATAACAAGCATTTTTTAAATTTAGATCAAAATACTTACCAGTGAACGTCAGTTAGGAAAATTGCTTCGTAAAACACACACAACTGTCAGTATTGTTACAAATGGTAAGTCGTTCGTACCTTTCACGGAAGTCTGATAATTTTAAAAATATGTATTCTAATTTTGGGCATGGAAAATTATTTATTTTCTTTGCAATCAAACGCCAGACATCTATCATATTTATAATTAATACCTGGAGACATTGTCACGACAACAAAACGTTGTGAACAACTATTAAAAATATGAAGTGTTTCATTTTATTTTTTTTCCCTTTCTTTTCTTTCATTACATTCTGCGATTCTATGTTGAATATTAAATACCCAGATGCTTTAGACATAATATGCTAATATTTTTGCTTTTATTGTTTGTTATTGAATAACTTAGGTGAAAGTAACATCTCAAATCTTTTAAGTATTCTTATGATACCGAATGTAAATAACTATCGACAATATGACACTTTCTTCTAGACTTTAGTATATGAGTATGTGTATATTTATATTTATTTATTTATTTATACATCAACGGTTTAAAGAACCGTTTACAGGAAAAAGTTTTACAGAAATAATCACAGCAGTGAACAGTTCATTATGTAATATATAATAAAAAAACATAACTATATAATTCAACTGAATATTAAAACTAAACAAATAAATTCAAGTAAAATATAAAAGAAAAAATGCAAAAAAGTAAAAAAGAAACATAACTTATCTAAGATGACAAATAAAAGATAACAATTAACATGAGAAAATCTTATGTTCTAAATATAAATATAACAAAGTAAAATTGAGAATAATTTAACATAAACATGAAGTGGTTAGTATTTAGCTAATATTGAAAAAGACAAATAATGCTACAATAATACTTTATTAATAATTCGTTTTTTGGGGCAATATGAAAGCTTAAATAATCTTAATAACACCTTTATTTTATCAGATGGTTGGAAGAAGTTGGAATTTGGCAATAAATTCACATATATATAGGAAATGGAAAAAATTATCAGCAACGGTTTAAATGTATAATAATGAAGAAATAATATGGAAATATAAGTGGTACAAGGATGACTAGAGCGAACTTGATCTCGCGGAAGAAGTCCTACCAGATGGACAGGCTTGGTGACAGAAGCGACTGGCGTCCCTCTTCAGGAGGCCGTCAGAGGCGCTGGAGATGGAAGCCTATCGTACCGTTCGATCGTAAACTATTTACGTTGTTATCACACGCTACGGAATTATTCAAATGATTTAGAGGACAAGTGGGTTTTAAGTTTTTTCCGAAACATCACTCCACTCTCACAGTTTCGCACTGATGCGGGGAGAACATTCTATGTCACAGGGCCTACGACCGCAAATTCACGTTCACTGAATTAAGTACGCTGTTTGCGTTAACTTTTAACGTTTAACTTATTTAAAAAAATCTCGCCGTAAATGTAGCTAATCCAAGAGCAAGACATTTGTCAGCTAGTTCATCTGGTATGCATGGTTCTCTGAAATATTACGGAGCAGAGTTGGGAAGTGACGTATACATAAGCCAACAGAGTTTGTATTCCACCCTCTGTGGTGCGCGTATCCAGTGTAATTCCCGAAGTAGTGGAATGATATGACTGAATTTAGATATTTCAAAAGTAAGTCTAGCTGCCGTATTTAATACAGACTGCAGGCGAGTCATTTTGAGTCATGGTGCTAAAAAAACCGCAGTGTTCAAAGTAGCCACTTAAACCAGCTAACGACAGGCCACATAATAAATGATTTGGCCTCCATACTTCCTTTCGGTTGTTTTAAAGACTTAACGTTGTCGTTTTTCTTTATAACATCATCTGATTTAAACTAAAGAAAATTGTCAACTTGAATAGTCAATGAAGTTTAGATGCCAAAATACACGAGGAATTATTAATATCACAGTGTGTAAAGTAATCACTTGAATCAACTTATTAGCATCTTAAGAACTAATATAAATCGGGTTATAGTACCGTGGCTAGTGTTCCGGACTCACGGATCAGAGGTCCGAGGTTCAAACCCCACACTTCCTGAACTTGATTCTCATTTTTTATTAGCGAGTTATTCACAATTCGTTGAAAATGGACCTAAAATTGAAATATTTGGGTAGATCATAAGAACGCCAATATTTATTTTGGTATTAAAAAAATATAAAAATTAATAACGTACTGATATCAAAATTTATTTAGAACGTATTTAATCACATTGCTTTAAAATATTAAATTTTTTCCATTTCTTGTATTTTTTCAGGAAATTAATAGATGCATAAGTTGTTTTCGTTTTTATCCAAATTTAAAAATTAGCATCAAAACTTTTAAAAAAATGGTAACGGTTATACGTCATTCAAAATTATATTTTCTGTTCTACATGATATTGTGTTTGTTTTACATACATTTTTCTATTTAATACATAACATTGGAATGCCAAGTAGACGAAAGTGAACATTTTCGACAGCTCCTTTTGTTTGCGTTCAATCGAGGGCATGAAACTGCTAAAACTGCTCGCGATATTTGCGCAGTGTACGGTGAAGATGCTATGAATAATTAATTACATTATTGAAGAAAATACATTGTTGACTAATTTGTTAATGTTGACATATGTCTTTAACTTAATATTAACAAATGTAAAATAATATCTTTTTTGCGACGAAAAAATCCTATACAATTCAAATACAAACTAAAAAATACTTCCCTTTCAATGGTTTCGTCAATAAAGGATCTTGGCATTACTTTAAATAGTAAACTCTCCTTTCATGAACATATCAACAAATTAAAAAAAACTAAAACATCGTCAGTAATGTATTCTTCTTCATTATTTTACAACACATTGTAAAATATTTATGATGAAAAAACCGATGTACATAAACAAAGTTTTTGTAAATGAAAATTCTGATTTTTCAGTCCATTGAAGCTCTCAATTTATTCAATGCTTAACTGTGTGAAAGCCAATATCCTTATGCATTATTTATGCATCTGAATATTTATTTTATTATTATTAATCTCGTTGCCCTGTAGAATGGCAAGTCAATAGCACTTTAAATGCGCCTACGAGTATACTTTCATATTCCTCTCTAAAAATACGTTTTCCAAATCTGTTAAAATAGGTATCTGTCAAATTCTTCCAAATTTAATAGATTTTTTGAACTATTTTGGTGCCGCTTTTATTTTCAAGCGATCGTTGTACGACGAGTCGTAGGAAAAAAACATACATTTAAGATGTGAATTGCATGCCTCCTAGTTTTTACTGACCGCAGTAATGTAAAGATGGAAAGGAAACAAGTTTCATAGGACTTTCTCCCTTGGTAACTTTCATTACGTAGAAGCAGTTCATGTGCATGATATGAGAGCTCTTAAAATTCTGCGGTGAAAATAATTAAATGCAATAAATCATGTGAAGGACACTTATATGGCGGCAAGTTTTCAGCATAAAAACAATTAAAGATTACATCACTAATATTCGTAGCTTAAGTATGTGAAAAATAAATGACAAAATAAAATAACTAGTTAGCGCATTTCGTATCGAGTCACTGTCCGTAAAACTTGTCGTTCTGTACTCTTCGACATTCCACACTCACAGATGAATACAATATTTTGAATGATTATATATATTTAAAAAAATATGTAGTATAGATTTGATCAGAGTGTCTCAAATAAAAGATCTAGGTATTTTGCTTGATGAGAAACTACAGTTTACCTTTCATATTAATCAGATCGCTAATGATGGAATGAAGATGCTTGGATTTGTTTTGAGAGTAGCATCAAATTTTAAAAATATATTTACTGTTAAACAATTGTACTGCACTTTAGTAAGGAGTAGACTTGAATACAATTCTTCAGTTTGGTTACCCTATTATGACATTCATTCTCATGCTATTGAAAGGGTACAAAATAAATTCTTGCGCTTTATAAACTATAAATTAAAAATACCTGTTGAAGCCTTAAATTATGATTTTCTTAGACGTGAAATGAGATTACTTGAATTGTCAGACCGAAGAGTTATAACTGATTTGTTATTCTTATTTAAAATAATGAAATCAATAATTGACAGCCCTGCTTTACTTCAACTAATTCGAATTAGAATACCTGGTAGGTGCACTAGAAGTAAAGAATTATTTTATTGTAACAATTCTCGTACCAACTTCGAAATGCATTCATCTATATCCAGAATACATAGGTATGGAAATAAGTTTGAAAAGATATTTGATATTCTTAATACAAACTTTGTAGATGCATTAAAATGTAATCTCACTCGTTATTTTTTAGAAATGGAATGAATTTATTCAAAGATATATTATTAAATTGAACTTTGTTTTTTTTGGATACGTATTTTTGTTTATTTCCTTATACATAAATTATACATTTGTGGATTTATTGCCGAATTCCAACTTCTTCCAACCAACTGATAAAATAAAGATGTTATTAAGATTATTAAAGCTTTCACATTGATCTAAAAAAACGTATTATTTATAAAATCTTATTGTTGCATTATTTTTCTTTTTCATTATAACCTAGCTAAATACTAGTCACTTTATGTTTATGTTAAATTATTCTCAATTTTAATTTGATATATTTATATTTAGAACGTAAGGTTTTCTTACTTCAATTTGTTATCTTTTATTTGTCATCTTATATTTGTATGATTTTTTAAAACTTTTTTGCAGTTTTAAAAAAATAAAAAAATTACTAATTTGTATTTCACAGCTGTGTATTATTTCTGTACAACTATTTATTGTAAAAGGTTCTTTAAACCGTTGATATATAAACACATAAATAAATAAGCTTACGGAGGAAACAGAGGAAGAGGTGAGGAGCGCAAGGGGTTCCATTTTTGTTTGTATCAACTCTGTATTTAAGAAAAATGTTTGCAATTGGTTGCTACACGTCGATAGGGACGAGGTTGTCAATTTTTTTAAAGTACGAAATTAGCAAAAATTTACAAATCTGTTTTCCTTCCATACTCTTTTACTTTTATTTGCTTTTCATATACATTGATAATTTTTATGTTTTTCTTATTATGTATTTTTGTATAATTTAATTTAGTACGTACTATTATTTGGCATATGATTTATTGCTCCTATTCCTTATATGTCTTACTATAATTGAGTGAATTTCTAGAAAACATAACTCAATTATCATTTCAATTATGCTTTTATATATATATATTCTTTTTTGGTTGATTTAAATCATGCTCTTATTTTGTGTTTTTTTTTTTTTTTATACTACTTTATTATACTATTATTTTGTTGATTTTAATGATACCATTATTTTGTATATTTGATTATGTGTGATTCTTAATTTGTATAATTTATATTTTAAAAATTATTTCTGAATATCTTTTTTTCATTGTATTCTTTGGAATTTGATTATTTATTACATTTACCTTTTTTTCTAGATTGTGATTCTATGTCATTATAATTTGATCTAATTAATTTTAATATGTATTTTTATTCTTATTTATTGTGACTTGACACGGGCATAGCCTAAAAAGCCTTAATAAGTTCATAAATATTTATTTTTGTAATTTTGAATGAATAAATAAATACATAAATAAAAAATAAACTAAATGGCAATTGGCGATGGCCAGGAAGGTCGTTAATGACAATCTTTCGAATTTATTCGGCGGAACTAGGGGGCGCTGGATTGACGCGGGAAGAGGCAAAAATGCTGGCTGGCGATAGGGTCTCCTGGAGGCAACTGGTGATGTCCACATGCTCCACTTAGGAGCGGATGTGGAAAAGAAGAAGAAGATGAAGAAAACGGCAATTCGGGGGCTTAGGGTCATAAGGGCGAAACTACAAAAAATGCTGTTTTGTGTTAAGTACTAATCTGATATCCAAACAAAATATCCTGTTAGTGACAAAAAGATGAAACTCATCCGATAAGTAGTTACCTAGATAAATTTGTGTGAAACTACAAATGAAGGGCTTTGTTTAAAGTCAGAAGAATAAAACACCTTTTACATTATTTTATTAATTTACTAATGTAAGCGCAAGTTAGGGTCATATAGACGAAAGCGTAGTTTCATATTTTTGTCTCTAAAACATTTTATGCTCTATTAACTGTATTTTTTATTTTCTTTATTTGTTACCCTTAAAAGACAGTATTATTTTTTGAAAACTGTTTTATCATTTATCTCAAAACTGTGTTTTTGTAGTTTCGCCCTTATGACCCTTAACCCCCGAATTTACATTATCTACTCCCTTAAATATTTGTTCTTATTTTTTTATTACTTACTTGTAGGGTCCGGACTTTAGACCTTGCCACTCCAGTGTGCAGCGACAGATATCGCCTTGTCAGTGGCCATCCTCAAATCATTATCATCACAAATTAACTGCATTTGTGGACGCTGCAACAGATGAGGATCATCCTGCACCTCTCCACAATCGCAGTTCATGTCATCTCCTTCCAGAAAACCCCACCTCCCTTGATTGTATTTGCACCTAGACACGCCTACCCTTAGTCTTTTGAGAACTTTCCACATGCGGAAGTCCAAATTGTGGGCGGTGTTTGTGCTTTTTTATTTTACTGTATCCATCATAAATAAAATAAATGGGTAATATGTAATTTTCAATCAATTGTTACATCTAGTCTTTTTATGTTCAAGACTGATTTCCACAATAAATAAATAAATACGTAATGTGTATATTGCATACGTATTTTTATAACATACCCAATCAATTTCGCATTGTTATATCGGTATATCCGTTTTTAATAATATTTATAATTATAAATTGAGATTTTATAAATATCGTCATCACTATCATAATGTCCCTATCTGCATCGGATGATGCATAAGGTACTGTATCAATATATCAATCGCAGCGAATCTCGATATTTTTTTTGTTACATGAGGTGATCAGGATTATGTTTTTTATAAAAAAAAACAGTATTTATTAAAATATTTTATTTTATGTTAAATATGAACAAAAGTATTACTAAAAGGAATAGGTTTATAATAAAATATCTTGCTAAAAATGATATTTAAAAACATATACATATAAAACTTTTGTAAGAAAAAAATGAATTTTAATGAGATAATTTACTATTTGGTTCCAATGGATATAAAATAATTTATTTTACTATACAAATATAAATATAGAATAAGTATTTCAGTATTATTATATTGAAAATGAACAAAGGGAAAAAATGAAGTTATTGATACCATCATTTTTTACTATTATATAAAAACAAAAACGCTTTTCAGTACGAATAACACCTTGGCAAAAAAACCCATAAGCTTTAAATTATAAAATACCTCAGTAAGAAAATTAGTCTCACGGTTTTCTTATAACTAAAGAATTTCTAATAATACCTACTTAACTACATAAATATACAAAATTGTTTGATCGTTAAAAAATTACTTGAGCAACTTATTGTGAAGAAAAAAAAGTATCAAAAACAACAAAATCGAATCAAACAATTGCTATGAATGCCACAAAAATTCAATGAAATAATTACAAAACAATATTTACATTTTGTCCGCACACAAACTTAAAAAATTAACAAAACAAAAATAAATAGTTTTTTGTATTACTTTAACAGTTTTAAAATTGTTTCAAGCCTTCTAATGTATGCGCATAAAAAATCTGATTTCTTTGAAATAATGTATTCTGGTAAACTGACCAATTTTAACATAATGTTAAAAAAACGTAAATTATGATTAAATTATGTAATTAGATAATTAATCGAAAAAAACATTGATTTTAGTATTTAATTAAGTTTTAACAGAAAAGGAGGAGAAGAAGAATAGAAGAAGAAGAATTCAGGTAGAAGAATTTGTGTACCTGGGAAGTTTGTTTACTAGGGACCGAAAGGCCGAGAAAGATATTGAAAGGAGGGTGAGTGCCGGGAACAGGGTGAACGGTGCACTAAAATCTACTTTGGCAAACTAATGTTTATCGCAGGAGGCTAAACTAGCAGTTCACAACGGAGTTCTAGTTCCAACTCTAATGTATGGGAGCGAAGTATGGAATTGGAAAAATAATGATGAAAGTAGGTTGAATGCTGTCGAAATGCGATCCCTCAGGCGAATGTGTGGTAAAACGATGTATGATAGGTGCACAAATGTCGAGATCCGTCAAGTGTGTAAGGCTGAGACACGCATTATTGACAGAATCAAGAAAGGGGTGCTGCGTTGGTTTGGATATGTAGAGCGAATGGACAGCGAAAGAACGGCTAAAAGGATCTACGATGCAAATGTTGATGGATGCAGAAAACG
Source organism: Micrasema longulum (assembly GCF_059751315.1). Lineage (NCBI taxonomy): Eukaryota > Metazoa > Arthropoda > Insecta > Trichoptera > Brachycentridae > Micrasema > Micrasema longulum. The sequence goes on from NW_028277736.1 coordinate 116,415, forward strand.
AGGAAGACCAAGAGAGACATGGCACGACCAAGTCCATCAAATACTTGAAGATGGACATGTCAAAAGTAGGAATAATCGGCGTGCGTGCATGAGAAGATGTATGAATGTAGAGGAAGCGAGGTCTGTATGCCAAGATAGAGTGTTATGGCGTTCTATCCTCTCTGCCTACCCCTATGGGGAAACGGCATGATGGTTTGTTGTTGTTGTTGTTTAACAGAAATGTTTTAAATAATAACTGTGTACAGGAGAAAAAGCTAAAAGAATATAACGTAAGCAAATATGTATCCTTTTAATGAGCGATATGGAAAAAATCATTGGTTCCAAAACATATTTAAATTATGTTGACTGTGAATTTTCATTGCATATTTAAAAAAAAAAATTAAATTAAAACCTTACAGTGTAATATGTACAATGGTATTTTTATAAATATTAATTAAAAACATAACTTATTTTGTATTTAACGCTAAAGAGAGTGGTGACATTTCCTTTCTTGACATTTCAATGAAGTCATCTTCTTCAAATAAGGCATCTTGTTCAAATAAGACAATGTTGACAGGTGTTTTGAAATTCTACCATTGAACGTAGTTTGCGTAGTTACCTGAAACACAATAATTTGATTAGAAAAAAATCTTCATGCGACAGAAAAGAGAAAGCGTTCTAAAGTAAAATTATTTAAGTATATTTTTTTTAAAGCTACGAAGGTATTTAAGAACGTTTGTTTCTTAAGCTTAAATTTTAATTTATTTGATTTATAAAAATAACGTTTATTCTAGTATAAAATTAATATTGTTAGAAAAAGCTTATGAGTTCAGAGAACAAATCAAAAAGCAAAAGGGTTAGTGGAGTTATTTTTCTAAAAAAAATCTAACGTAGAAGGAAATATTTATTTAACAAATAATTAAAAAAAATTATGAAAGGTAGGTATATTAGTTTTTTTCATAAAAGGACTTAGTGGTAAGAATGTAATATTCAATTTCATATAATATGAAATCGCGAATAACTATTTTGGAAAAAACATTACATGTAACTAGCAGAAACAGTTTTAACAAGAATATTAAAGTATATTAACAAGAGTCTATTTTTTTAAAAGGCAAAATGTTTTTTAAATGTAATAAACGTAATCAACTTAGTTTTTAGTAAAAACATATTTAATAATAACCAATGATTGAATGAATCTTTTGATAATTTGTTTGAAGAAACACAATTGAAACGTCAACGGAGAACAAAAATACAGTAAATCTACAGAAACAGATAAAAACATAGTATTATACAATATAGATAACATACACAGTAATTGTACTGAAAGTTGTAAAGGTAAGATAAGACAAAAAAGTACAAAGTTTTTTCAACAACCTAAAATAGTAAAGTAAGAAGTTCGAGAAGATGTCCAAGTACCGAAGTATTGTCAATAAGGAAGCAAGATAAATAATGTTAATCCTCCAGTACAGTGGCGATGGAAATGTTTGTTACCTTGTACAATGGTCAGTCGGTCAGTCAAACGTCAGTTGTTTTGTCTGTAAGTTTAATTATTCGGTTGCCCCGTAGTTCGTAGGATATCGATTTGTCGACAGCTGTAATGACTCCCAAACTTTCAACTTCATTGTTTGCGGTCACAAGACTCGCTTGTGTGGTTGAAGTAGTTTCCCTTTTATCTTTGTTGTCGTCAACTCTTACAGATTCACTCTCAGCTTCTTCTTTTACTTCTTTCATTTGCTGGTACAGACTGATTGAGTCTAAAGATCTGCCTCTGTCTGATCGATCCAGTTTAAGGAGTTTATCCACGTTGTCGTTAACTTTGCTCAACTTCACAGGATCCAATCCGCTTTTTTTCTTGTATGTTTTAAATACGGGAGAGTGAGAAATTTTACCCGATTTGTAGGTGGAGAAAAGGGTGTTGGATGCTGCAGCATGCAGCGGGTATTCTCCCAGGAGGCTATCAACCATGGATTGGAGTTTGGAATTTGTGGAACTGAGGTCTTGCGTCAGTGGAAAACCGTACGAATTGGTCGGATTCGAACTTCCAGAGGGAATATCTAACGGTTTGAAAGGTGGAAGATCGTGTCTAGAATAGGAAGCGAAGGAATTCAAGTTTGATGGAACAGGTGGTGGTGGGTGTAGGAGAGTATCTGAGTAAGACGATGGTCCAGATGGACCGGATAGGGAAGACGATGAAGAATGAGAGAACGTTGCTGGAGCAGTTGGTGGAGTGTCGTGGCTTGGCTGGTTGCCCAAGATACCTCTGAGTGCGTGCATGGCGCTTGTTACGAATGCTGTTGGTGGTCCAGCGGAGGCTGTATGGCTATCCGGCGGTCCATAGTTCGAGTCGAATGGCTTCAGCAAGAAGACTCCCGCTAGTGGACTGGACTGATAATTTCCTATGAGGAAAGGCACAACACTACAGTAGTACATGTTTTATTTTATGTCTTAAGTCTTGTATATTACGAGTATTCAGTCATAAAAATATATTTAAAATTAACATCAAAACTAGATTGTGCTTTATGGCGTAGATACATTGAAATTAATCTTGCTGTTTTTAATGATTATCAACACTCTCTCTTATTACAAAGGTCGCTTGTATAGCGCGTCTACCAAAATAAGAACTTTCAAATCGATCGTCATGCATTCAGTAAATTAGAATTATTTCTACTATCAATTATTTAACATCAGTAGGTTTGTATTTTTAGGCCCATCGTTAAGTTTATAAAACGCTAACTAAACAAATTAATATAAATACGTATCTTATAACGGTTAATTCAAATGACACAATGAAAACTCTAGGAAAATTCCTTAGACCCAATAACCCAGATTTTTATTTTACATAGTGAATAAATTCTTTAAGAAAACCAATGACTAATTATTGCGCAAGTTAATAAATCGCACATTACTTTTTGGTTCCGTGAAACTTTATACACACATACTTCAAACTTCCGTTACTAACTATGTAATTATTTTCCCATCAAATTTCTAAATGCATTGTACACCACGCGGAATCAGCAAAACGGTATGTTTTTGTTGAATAATTTAGTAAAGTAAATATTGTTTTTGATATCCGCCTTTTGATTAGGTAGTCTTACGCAACTGGCGGCTGATTACTTTATTTGTTAATTCGGAACCGACCTGGCAGTGGCGTGTGACGTATGCTATGAAGTTCAAGGGAAATGATTTCCAATATTGGACAACGAAAATTATTTTTTGAATTAAATGACTCGAATAATAAGCAAAAAAAAAGTGAATTATTAAAAATTAAATTAATTTATTATTAAATAATTGGTGGACCCGGCAAAAACGGGGTCTCTGCATTTTTTCAGTTTTTGAGATATTAATGCAATTTTTAAAATATTATAGGATGGTACTTTTTGAATTATTAAATACGCCCACTCAATTTTTAAATTGCAGAAAAAAATAGGGTCACAGCGAAAACGGGATCATTGTATAAAAATTGCACAAAAAGGGCATATTGCATCATATACTTAACAAAAACAAGCTGATTAAAAATGTTTTTATTTTTGTTTTTGCTCTCCTGTAAGTTATATTCTGTTAAATGTCACTAAAAAATTGTACGTAACCGGCTTCGAGACGTACTTGTCTCTTCATCAGGACATGTCAAAATAAGTACTCGTTTGTGTTGGCTACTAACGACATGTGTTCTGTCTGCATGTTTGTTTTATATTTTTGCACAACTACTATTGTGGAAAAGGACGTAATGGTGTATAGGGGGAATCGTATGTTGTTGTAATTAGTGTCCTAACGAACATATGTGTACGTCTTGAAATCGGTAGACACAGAAAAGTCCGTAAGTGATTATACTCAGTTATTTATTAACACTTTGTATCCCGGAGCCGTGTAAACACGTGATTATATAACCTTGCGTTGTGTCCCGGTCCCGTGTTTTCACGTGGTTTACCAGCTGTCTAATGAAGTGCATTTCGTTGACATCTTGTGATTTATTTATATACTTTTTCGCTGCTGGTAAACCACGTTAAAACACGGGACCGGGACACAACCCATGGTTATATAATACGTGTTTACACGGCTCCGAGATACAGAGCACAAAAAAAGGAGTTAGGCCCTGTATATGTGCAAACATTGCAATGCGCAATGTGGCTCTCCATAAAGGCCAATGTTGGCAAAACGATCATACAAAAATTACTTTTTTTACTTTTTTATTTTAATAATCATAACACTTTTAAGAAACCCTTCAAAAAGCATGAAATTTCTCAAAAATTGGCCGGGCACAGGGTAAATTCTACGTGTAATCGGCCGGTGCTCAAAGTGTTAATATTTAATCATTATTTTAAAATGTTTTTTATTTCTCGTTCGATCTCAAAACTGGTGATTTACCACATTCAGCACCGGCGACGACGACAATGCTACGCTAGAGCCCATGACCTAGAAAGTTGCCACACTGAGGCGAGAAACCTTGCGTCACGTGACCAAGAGCAAAGAACCCAAATCACTTTTGATTTCAGACTCGAACCGGATGGATGGTCAACAAACATAACTAAAACCACTCGCAAACGTGAGGAGGCGTATAAAAAATATTTGGACATAAAAAGGGAAAAGTGTCTGCGGCTGAGCGTCGAAATTGACAAAATGAATTACTCCATTTTAGTATTTGAAATATTTTTGGTGGACATTGGAAACTCCTCTAAAGTTCAACATCTTCCTTGATCATGAAATGAACGTTGTTATACAGAAAGCAGCCAGCCATGGGTGAATAATCGAATCTACACAATAGTTAAGCAAATCAAAAACAATGAATACATTAGCTTTTTGATGTTATGAACAAGAATCTAATTACGTATTCGATCAGTTTTTATGATTTTTAAAATACCATAAGATTATTATAGTGCTGTGGGTGTTTTCTGCAAATTGAGAAATGCCATTTTTGTGATCGACACTATTTTCAGAAGGTGATTATAACCGTTTTTTGTACGAAAGCGACCTGGCAGTTTTTAGCAGAACATAGAATAGACCTTCTTCACCCAATATCACGAAAATAGATTTTTTTCAAAATTGTGGACTGGCTACTTTCTGCATTACTACGTTCAAATGATCACTGGGTAGCAAAATAGTGCTCAATTAAAAAATATAAATAATGTTACAATTTTCAACGGCTTTTTCGTTTAATTTATGCATTGACTTTTATTGAGAGAAATGTTTTCTGAACTTTGCTTTGTCCCTTGTCTAAGAACGTTAGGCAGCCGTGATTGTTTTTCCTTTAAACTTTTGTATAAAATTGTAAGATTCAATATGTCCATGTATTTATAATTTTCTCAAACTGAACGGTTTGGGTAGGTAGGAAGAAATTTCCTTAAGGCAATATGGCCGCCCTTATATGTTTATTTATTGTATATGTATAAAAGTGTCAATAAATAAATTGTGATTCTGCAATAATCTCAAAATATTTTTTTCAATATGATTTATCTGCCGCGTGGTCACGGCATTTGCCTACCAATCTAGAGGTCTTAGGTTCGATTCCCGAAATGTTAGATATAAAATATTTATTTAAAAAGTTGTTTTAACACTATAATATTATTTCATAATCCCTGAACTGGCACCTGAAGTCTGAGACTGATCATCTTACCTTCATGTAACAAAAATGATCAAGATACACTGCGATTGGTGTACCAATGCAGTTCCCCATGCTCCATTAGGTTCGGAAAGGGAATGATGATGATAAGATTTATTTAACATGATGACGTTTTATCAAGCATTTGTTTAAAAAATGATATAAAGCAGGCAAGGGACATATTACCTATTTAGAAACATTTATTTTACTCAGACCAAATCAATTTTTTTATACAAATATTTTTTACAATATTTTTACTGTCGACCTTCCAAGTGACATTATTTTATATACCTGTATCACAATTAAGGGTGTATTGTAAATTTTGACGAACCAACTAAAAAACTACACACTGCGCCGTTTAAAAAAAGTTTTTATTTTTCTGGTAAGTTTCTTTGAGAATGCAAAAATACTTATGTTCTCAGGAACTCTCATTTATGTCACAACTTTATTATTTGTAATTGACACACTTACTTTCTTCTCGCTGCAATTAAACTTCCATACTGTCCCAAAAGGTCATCATACATTCATCCATCATCTTTCACTTGGTCACTAAGTGTTGAGACTTCCGGACAAGTGGCTCGGAAATGATGATTGATGACGCCGCAACAGTGTACCGTACATTGAACCTGTCTGCAGAGAACTCAAGAACTAGGTGACTCGTCAGATAATTGCATGTTAAAACTCCAATTATTGCGAGAAGATCACCTTCAACAATGTTACGCAGTTTTTATTAGCGAACATCTCTTTGTTTCTGTAATGTTAGAGCGATTTCTACCTAATCTATGTAGTTTTTTAATTGTGTAACTTATTTAAGTATTATATTGAACTTCAACAGGCGAAGAGTTGCTCTTTGTTATCTGTGTAGAATTTTGAGTATTTTCCAATTAAATTGTTCCGTTTGGTTATTGCATGAATTTACCGGTTTTTTATCTTATTAATTACAAAAGTTGCTAAAATACCGTTAGCTATCATTCTCTTAATTTTTAGAAAAAAACAGCAATCCTAAAATGTGTTCTTGAAAACCAAAAAAGAATTTTCTACCGATACATCAGAATACTACAAACTACCAAGATAATATTTTTTTTGGTTGACTAAATGTTATTTTACACGAAAAGTCAAAGAAATATAATATATGAAGATTTGACTTTTTATGTCCTTTACCATTCATCAAACTTGCCGTTCAAAATAATTCTTGCATTTGTTAAATCATCAACATTATTTATTAGGTATTTTAAAATTAAAATCTCTACAAAAGGCATGTATGTGTTATTAGAAAATACTATTGGTAGTGTTGATTTTTAGCATTACCTTCGAAGGGAGCAGTGTACTTGCTGGGAGGTCCATAGATAGCATTATGAGATGATGGAGGTGGTCCATAGAAACTGGATGAAGCTGGAGCACTTGGAATATCATACTGTGACACATGTGACTGGTGGTAGTGACCAGATACTCCTGATCCACTCGGGGGTCCATAACTGGATGCAGGAGCTAAAATTCAATTGTTTATAGTATTGTAAAAAAATATTTTCACTAAAGTCTCCAGTGATATATTGTCTCGATTCTTCCGCAATATTCAACGAAAATTTGAACATTTGGTTAAGTTAGATCTTTAAATCAAATTCAATAAAATTCTGGATTCTCGAAAATTCTAGTATGATGTAGTACGGGGTAAAATGCTATGATCATTAAACATTCCATTTTTGTTCTTCATTTGAAATTCAAAACACTGCCATAGAATCACAACCGAAACTTCCTTTTAAATTATAAGGCATAACCGAATTTGAAAATTCTAGTGCAAAAATATACAAACTCAACTCTCATTAGAGAGTTATTCAAATTAATTGCTGGTTTTAAAGCTTTACTAATCAAATAGGGGAAATGTTCAGTAACACGCATTTGTTAAATACATAACATAAATGCGGATATTTAGCATTGTAGAAATGATTTCTTCAATCGAAACTAAATATTATGTAACGCAATAACTTTTGACAGAAAAAATCTTGATTATGTTCAAATTTCGACTGTAAAATTATAGAAATTTCAAAGGCTGATTTAAAAAGATTTTTACTGTAATACCAGTAATTATTGAAGCAAACATACCACTAGGCGCAGAATGCACAGCTGGAGAAGTCAAATGGATAGATTCATGAACAGCAACTGGTACTGGAGTTCTGTGTTTTTTGGGAGGAGCCAGCCAGGCACTGCTTACTATACGTCTTCCTAGGTTTGAAACTGCTTCTCCTTTGACACTGATAACTTTTCCAACACCTGTAGCGAGGGCTCCACCTCCTCTGATCAGCTGGCCCTTGATGATAGTCGCTCCTCCTACGATAGCCTTTACTGCTTCGAACAATGTACCCAAGATAGATTTTTTCAAAGACCAGAAATCGAAGCCCTTAGAGGAGTAGGTCTGGAAAGAAAATAAATAATTTATTCTGGCTAGAACGGAAACAGATTTCAGGTAGTTTATATATTTTTGAACGCTTACGGAAAGCAATTGAACAGATAAAATATTTTTTTATAATTAATGGTAGTTGAAGGATGAAAGCCAAGCGAACGCGGTCGAAATGCGATCTCTTAGGCAAACATGTGGGAAATCAATGTATGACAGGGTTACGAATGACGAAATCAGGCTAGAGTGTAAATCTGAGTCAAGTATAATTGATAAGATTAAGAAAGGGTCTCTGAGATGGTTTGGTCACGTAGAACGAATGAACGACGAAAGAATGGTAAAACTAGTATATATGGCAAAAATGAACGGTAACATGAGACGAGGACGACTAAGGAAGACGTGGCATGATCAGATAAACAAAAATCTTAAGTCTGATCATGTCAAAAGCAGACAGAACCGAAAGGCATGTATGATAAGATGTATGAATGTGGAAGAAGCTAGGAATATATGCTAGGATAGACGTGTGTGGCGGTCCATTCTCTCTGCCTACCCCTACGGGGAAATGGCGTGATGGTAGTAGTAGTAATTATAGTAGTGGCGTTTCAAAGCGTTGTCAGTTCATAAAACGGAGTTTTTGAAAGCAGTTTATTTTGTAAACTATGGCATATCTAAGCTTGTTTTTTTACAAAAACATTTTTTTTCAAATGCATCCGATAATGGAACTTAAAACATAAAAGTAGATACTTCCATAACAAAAAACTTTGCAAAGATGTCGCCGCAGTCAAATGCAGTTTTTCTGCACATCAACATTTATTACACGTGAATAGGCGTTAACGTATTTATTATTGTTGAATAGTATACATTGTTTTTCGTTTTCATGAGATGCGCTTGCTTGCTCTTCGTTTCTTCATATTGGTTAATTGCACGGCCACCGGGTTGATAGCGCGTAAAATAAATATTTAATATCGTCCATTTTGAAAATCAAATCCGAGACCGGTTAAAGGGTCGATGCTTTATCGAGAGGAAAAAAAAACACTTATATACTTGAAATAAAAAAAACTGTAATTTATCGAAAGTGAATTCTGAATAGGTCAATTTTCATGTAAAATTTGTTCTCTTCTCCAATCTCTCATTTTTAAAAATCTTTTGATTATTTATTGTTCTATTGTTTTTTTTCTAATAATCATAACAAGCTTTTTAAAAAAAACGTTAAAATTATTATTAGGAAGGGGTTGCTAATGCTTATTTTATGTTAAGCTTTTACAATTTATGTATGATTATTAATATATAATATTATGAAATATAATACGACTTAACTCGATACATTCAGCATGAATTATCCATCACGCATATCTGTAATTCGTTTATGTTTTCTCATATTATTAAAATGTGTGTTTTATTACGTATTTAAATTTTTGTTTTAAAACATGCACGATCTTATAAAAATAACAAAACCAATGTTAAATGAAATGTACTTTTTAATTTGAAAGTAATTCATGTAAAATTTAATTTCTGGGTGATGGTGATCATTATCACGTTCGACCACTCTTTTGAGTTTTTTTAGGTTGACTTGAAACATTTATATTAGCAATAAATATTTACAATATTTTTTCCATCGTGAAATTATTTGACTATTGTGTAATCAGTAATGTAAATGATAAAGTGTTTAAACTCATGAAAAAATGTGTGTGTGTACTAAAACCAACCGTTCGTGTTGTTTATTTAAGATGGCTTACTTGAATCTTCTAGTTCATAAGATAATGATTTTGCATATATATTTCGTTTCTACCATTTAAAATAAAGTTAGTTTATATCATACGCGGTCCGTCCATAAAATATCATATTGAATTAATTCATAATACCTTACATTTAGATTACTATAAACCAATAATATAATAATATTTTTATTAATAATCGCGATTAATTGGGGAGGAGTTTCACTATCGCCGATGATATTAAAATGCAACATAAGCCCCAGACACATCCATTCATCAGCGTTGTCGTGCGCGTACTGATCGGCGTCGGCGTGCACTTGCTGCTGGCTGGCTGCGGATCGATCTCAAGTACAGGGAAAAAAACAATGGAGCAAAATATAAATTTCCTTCCAGCGCCGTACAGAACGCGCAACCCGCGCGCAGGCGTAAACTAAAATTTACACCAGGCTGTGGAAGAAATCGAAACATACCGATACATTATTTTTCGACCCTAGATACCCCCCCCCCATCTAGTGTCCCTAGGTAGCATATTTAACACAAAATACAAACTTTTTTTTAGTAAACATCATATAAGTGTAATTTTTTCGCATAATCCCCTACCCCATAATGTTCGGAAGATATACAAGTTATCGAAAAATTATTTCATTAAAAATCACATGTGTATTAGTTTTCCCCATGAAAACTGAATACATCACTATTCATTGCTCTTTAATGTAATGATCTTTATGTTTAATAATTTTAAGTTTATTTGGAGGCTTTTTTCCAGCCATAACCACAAAAATTTGGATTTCGTGCTTTACATTTTACATGAATTCTCTTCCCCCAATTCTCTACTGTACCACCTCGGTAACGCGTACCGAGAGTAGCGAGATCAGTACTGTCTCAAACAGTAATTCAAGTATATATTTTTTTAAAGTCGTACTTATAGTATTTTAGCTACGGTATTCCTAGCATCTACCCAAGGAGCTAGCGGATTTTTTCAAGTTGAGTCTCGGAAAAGCTAAAAAGAAATAATTGCGTTCTTATGATTTACCTAAATATTTCAATTTGGCGGCCATTTTCATGCAGTTTTAAATTACTCATTTTTAGAAAATGAGAATCTTTACTGATATTGCAGTAGAGTAGGGATCGAGCTTCGGACTACTGGTCCGCAATTTAGCAGCACTAGCTACAGGACATCAACCCGATTAAAAAATGAATAAATTGCACAATTGACGCCATTGACGGTACACTATGCAGTTGCTTAAGTTTTAGCGTAGTTATTTATTATATATTAAAAACAGGTATGGATAATATGAATAGAAAGTATTTTCTTACACAAATAGCACAATTACTGTTTTATATTTTATGCATTGCTAGTTAAATTAACTTGTATTTTATAGTATTTTAAAGCATTCAAATAAAATGTCTGAAATTACGTAAATTTAAAGACGTTACAAACGGTTTACAGATAATATAACACGTTTTCCTTTCACTTTCATTATACGACACTATAACAATCTTATAATACATACACATTTCGTATATACATCTTTGTAAGAACATGCGTTTTACAAATATTTATTCTGTTAAAAATATAATAAACGTATTGATTGATTTGGTGTTTATTTTGTAGAACTCCACATTTAAACTTATAATTAGAAATCAAACACTGATTTGAGCCTACTGAACACTTTATTTTATTTTTACAAATATAAACATATAAAAATAAAACTTCGTGACAATTGTTTCGCCTTATTAGGGCATTTTCAAACGAATGTGAAGGTTATTTGGATTGAATGTCCTTATTTAGTTATATAATTCAAGGTACTTAAGTAGAAAATAAAAATAATCTTATGAACTAAAGCATGAACATTAATCATAATTGAGGGAAAAACCAATGGTTAAAGCTAGGGTTTCCTAGGACAGCGGTGCCCGTATCTTAACGGCCGTAGTGAACGGTGATGCGGTGGACAGCCGTCGTAGTGGTGACTAGAGAGTGGTTTATTTTTAACGGTGTTATCAACACCATTTTTATAGGAAACCACTCTCTAGTCACCGTTACGACGGCTGTGAACCGCATTACTGTTCACTACGGCCGTTAAAATACGTGCACCGCTGTCCTAGGAAACCCGAGCTTAAGGGTGAGGCTTAGTGTTTAAAACGTAATGGGGAATTTAGGTATTTATATTTGAATTTCGGGGAAAATATAACAAAGTAAGTATTTATTGACATAAAAGTATGTATTGTGAGATAATTAATGAAGCTTTATAGTTTATTAAATTTAGATAATTGTTGTCGAAAAAATATCGATATTATAACAGGTTGCTGTTCATTTTAATTTTAAGTGTTTAATTTCTAATTATAAGTTTAAATATGGAAATCTACAAAATAAACACCAAATCAATCAATACCTTGGAACTTTTTTGGGGATACTTTAAAAGTGGACTTGTTTGTCTCTATGTCTCCATAGGGACTTACTCTTTTCGTCTTTTCGTCTTTCCGTAAATTTTTGTGTCTGTAATTTGTTTATATCATTGGTTGGAAAATGCCCTAATAAGGCGAAACAATTGTCACGAAGTTTTAATTTTTATATGTTTATATTTGTAAAAATAAAATAAAGTGTTCAGTAGACTCAAATCAGTGTTTGATTTCTAATTATAAGTTTAAAATATAACAAACGGTTGACGACCTTCTATTGGAAAATGATTAGATTTAACGCTACTAATAAATGGGTTTTAACTTATATTCTGAGAGTTGGTTTTTCAGTATCGAGTTCGATTTCTGGCAATGTCAACATAAAAATTGTGCATTATGTAAGGCTGAGACAAGGCACTATTGAAACAATCAAAAATTGGTTTTTTAAATTAATTAATTAATATTTATTTCAACAATGTTTGAGTATGTCCAAATGCTTGCAGACTGGCTGGATTTCCTCCTAAGGGAGTTATTTATATTTGAAAAATTTATTAAATATTTAAAAAAGCCTATTACAGGTCATACGCCTTGTAAATGCCTAAACTTCAATATTCCCCTCTCAAAAATGTTTCTCTCTCTGTTGAAATAAATTTATTTTCTTTAGTTCTATGATTATAAACAACGTCTAATACAATATTTAAATCTATAATTATATAAACATCATTTATCACATATAAAGTTTATATTTGAAGCACTAACTTTGTGGTTATTCATTATAATAAAGTAAGACAAAAAACTTGTTTGCTTTGAAACCGGCCGGTGAAAAATAAAAATTAGTGGCTAAAAACAAAGTTGTTTTACTTATTTTATCATTTATCACCATTGTACACTTTTTGTCCTAATTTGTAGTACTAAACTTTATACTATTAACATTTGATTTGAAATATGTTTACACTTTTCAATTTTTTTGGCATTTCTTCAAACAACTTTATTCGATTGTATATAATTTAAAACGTCGATTCAAACAAATCAACATATAAAATAATTAACTATGCGAATTATGATGAATGCAAAAAACGAAGAAACCGAGCAAGATATGGCACGATCAAATTCGACAATATTTGAATATGCATAAATCAAATTTTGAACTATCGTCGTGCGTATATGAGGAGATGTATGAATGTAGAAGAAACGAGTTATGTATGCAAATACATAATAAACTGGCATTCTGTCATATCTGTCTACCCCTACGGGGAAACGGCGTGATGATTTACTTGTTTTTTTTTTAACATGAAATATCGCTTTTAAAGGGGGATTTACAAGGCGTTTTACTTCGTCCCTTGTCTGGCATCTAAAGCGTAAGACTTAATACCGTATTTCAGGTAACAAACATATGATCAAGATATCCTGTATTGGCGAGATATCCTGTATGGCGTTTAAAAGCGGAGCCTATCAGGGGCGAATGGTGTATAGAAGCGATTATGCGCAGCTTACCGTTATATTTGTCACTTTATTTACAAAAAAATTAACAAATAATTAACATTTATTTAAAATCACTTCCGCCGTTTGTATTTTTATCCTCGTTTAAATATAAATTTTAATAAAGCGCGCCCAGCGCCTAGCCGATTATTCCAGCTTATTTTTTCATACAAATAAGTATACTATATTTTGAATGTATTAACCCCAGTGCGGGTTTTTTCTCCTAGATTAAACTTGCAGATTACACAAATTATTTGAAGATTTTTGATTTAGAAAACATATTTCAAACGTTGTTTCTTAAGGACTATTTTTTTTGAGATGGTACTTTTGACATAAAATCATAATTACTTTCATGCGTCATATTGCAGGACATATAGCGCTCCACGCGGCCGTTTTTAGCACTACTAATTACTAGAACAATTCGGCCAGTTGACATTTTAATTGAATACCTAATATCAACTGAATTCATAGTGGTATTTTTTTATTTAATTTTGATGAATTATATATTAAAGTAATGGATAATACATCTATATAATATATTATATCACGAAATTACATCGTTTGAGTTGATTTCATGGATGAGAGTTGTTGTATCGCACAGAACCACAGAAAAATATTAATTTATAGTATGTATTACTTACATTTTAGTATGTACCTTCTATGTAGGTACAAATGTTTTTTTTTATAGCTTACCTGTAAATAAAATCACCATTCACCACTAAGTCTTTTGGATCATCGAGTGCAAAAGAGGATGATGAAGATAATCAAAAAAATATGTGGAGAAAAGTACGAATAAAGAAATGTATAAATATCAAAGTACTTTTTTTCTAATGTCTATCATTTTGAGTGTCTTAATAATTCAAATATGACGATGAATAATAAATGTCCACCTCGTTAGCAGATAATTTATTTAAGTATTTCAGTGCAATATTTCAGTTGACATAACTTTGACATTTCCTCGTACGACACGCAACTAAACCATTTTCTAAATTGCTGAGCAAGACCATTGATAATTTCGCTAGTTTCTGCAATTTGTCTTCAAGTTACACAATAAAAACATGTACATATATTATATAAAAAAAGTTATTACGAGTTTACTTACTTCACATAAATTATATGGGTAACATGTAATAAATCTACATGTCAGTAAATATTATGCAATTTGTGCATAATTTTTTTTTTTTTTCCAGTAAAACGATTAAATAGTGCATAGCGAATTTAACCATAAAACAAACGTATTTAAAAATATATACTTATTTATTTTATTCACAATATATTGATGTAATATTGTATGAGGCACTAATCCTAAATACGTAAAACCAAAGTCCTATGCGAGTTGGGACGAATATGTGCATAAAGCTAGGGTTTCCTAGGACAGCGGTGCCCGTATTTTAACGGCCGTAGTGAACGGTGATGCAGTGGACAGTCGTCGTAAAGGTGATTAGAGAGTGGTTTCCTAGGAAAACGGTGTTAAATGGTGTTGATAACACCGTTTTCCTAGAAAGCCACACTCTATTCACCTTTACGACGGCTGTCCACTGCATCACCGTTCACTACGGCCGTTAAAATACGGGCACCGCTGTCCTAGGAAACCCTAGCTTAACACTTTAACAATATACGAGTACGAATCACCATATACACGGTGACTGGAACTGAACCCATCATAGCAAATTTGCATTTAGAGGAGGTAATTTGCTTATAATTATTGAACCTAACTTTTCTAAGCTAAAGTTTTAGAGTTTGGAAGATAAGTCAATTTTTAAACTTTATTAAGATTTTTCCAAAATTTGACCTTTAAGCATTCAGAACATTTTTTTTTCTTCATTATTTTAGTATTTTTTTATTTTTTGTTGGTAGGCGTAAAAAAATGTGATTTAAATACGTCGGAACTTCCCTCAACCTAGGGTTAAAAAATAAGATATAACGCTTTTAAAAAAAAGTTGACGATCTAGAAAATTAACTTAGAGTATAATGAATAATCAAAACACCGTAGTTTTTTTTTTATTTCAGGTTGAATTTGATCGTAGTTTTTTTTAAAAGTTTTTTTTCCAGTTCACTTCCAGTCACCTGTGTATTTTACAGAATAAAAACATGATCCGATAAGCGTTAAACATCCAGCAATAAATAAATGAACCAGCCAATGATAGGTCACAAACCCTATAGACGCCAAGAATGTCATATTACCTCCTCAAAATTACCGTGTGTCTCTGTTGTAATATGTTGAATACAATTTATTCAAAGTGCGCTTAAAATTTTTTGATTGTTTTCTTAAATTATCACTAGATAATTTTCTTCAAATTTAAGATGCTTATGCCCATATTCAGAAACAAAACTCTAGACGAGGGTAGTACTTTATGAACTACTAGTAGCTCAATCACAAATAACTATCGACATGCTTTAAAACATGCTAAACATTTGAGCGATCACAATGAACAATAACGAACATGCTTAAGTAATCGCAGTCATAAGTCAACGCGTGTGTAATCTCTCAGTCAACGATCGTGTCGGTTTATTTTTTGTATTCGTCGTAAATAAATACAGCTCACAGGCAAAACATCAACGTTTACTTTAAAAAATAATTCACTATATTGCATTTTCAAAATAGTATGGAGCATCTAATACAAAAAAATTAAAATTAAATTACAATTACTATGAAGACTACTTTTTGTGACTTTTTTGCCAACCACCAGCTAAATGCAATAAATCATTTATAAATTAATAAAAATAGTAGTTTTAGAATATTTTTTTATATTTGCGCCGGTGAAATACAAATATGTGATTGCGTGGCAGGATTATACGTCGTGAAACTTAAATATTTTGACATTTAATATTAGGTGTTCACGGATGTTTCATTGTGATCGCGAATACGATAAACAACCACGGTGAGAAATTGTTATCACGTCGCTTATTAGCACGTCGATAGTTATTTGTGGTTGAGCGACAGGTTTCCTTCTTTTGTTCTGACTGCTTCACTGCTAGTTCATGTCTGACAGGAAGCAGATCTAGGAAATATAATCCGACTATGCGACAGTAACCCGTCATTAATGACGTCAAATGTAAAACCTTCCTCGAGTCAATAAATCCGACATTCCTCATTAACACCCTCTAATAATTATGTCAACGTGTTTCAAAGGTGTCATTTAAAAAAAATTAACATTCAATTAAATAATAACGTTAATGCATTACTTATACTAAAGTCATTATTCAGCACTCCGGAAAACTAAGTAATTATGCTTAAATGTAAATTGTACATAGTACTTACATTTACATCGAGATTACATGATCGTAATTAAAATAATTAGCTAGTGAAATTCGCACGAAATTGCATTAATTTAGATTCCAAAAATAACGCGCGTAATCGAAATTGATGTTTTATATTCAAATACGATTATAACTTTTAAAAACGAACATTTCGAGATATCTGACTCAAAATATTTTTGAATTAACCATTTGGTATAAGAAAAAGTATGAAAATTTAAAAGTATTTTCAGGCGTTGGGGTTGATTAGTTGGTGAGCGAAGGGAATATGGAAGTCAAGGCATTTATAAGGCTTATGATATGTCATTTAATTTATTGTACTTGATAAAATAATTTATACGTAGATTGACTCTTCACTGCTCAATTTTTGTAATTCTAGCTGAACATATATATTCATGTGTTTTTTTTATATATTTTATTTTTAAACATTTATTTTTATATTTTAGGTTTGTTGACATTACGTTTGATCGGGATAAAAGTGAATTAATACAAGGATATAAGAAAAAGAAAGTTTAAAAAAACTTTTTGTGAACATATTTTCTAATATTGAAAGTTACGAAAACAATCATTTAAAAACTACAAAGAAATCACAATTTATCACGTTTCCGACAGAACTTGTGCAACTTTCAAATTTCATCAAAACAATTTTACCCTGGTGGCGATTTTTGAATTAAAATATAAAAGTAGGCTATATAGTATAGGCTGGTATATATACAATATAATACACTTGCTGCTGAGTGATAAAAATGATTGAAATCACTTATACACTGCGATTATCCGCAAGTAGCAGTCTAAATTGAGCAGTGTAAGGTTAATCTGCCATACAAAATATTGTGTTATTTGTTTTAGTAAGAGTTTTGGAATAATTTTTTTTCGTTTAGATAACGAATGCATTTGGAATATTCTAAACACATTATAATAATTGAGTATTTTATTGTATAATATAGCACATTATGCGGGTACATGCCTGTACATTAAAAGTAAAAATAAATCTATTCGTTTAAACAATATGAAAGGATATAATAATAATGACATGCAAAATATTGTGCTTCCAAAATCGTTTATTTTTTTTCAATAACTGAATAAATTTTGTAATCAGGAAGGGTGAAATTTCAATAATTACTGAAAAAAAATCTACGAGATATTTTATTAAATTATTTTTTAAATATTGACTAGTTCAAATTCGTAATTTCACGTCAATGAAAAACCTCTTCGAAAAAGAAAAATGGAAGTTATTGGCTGGTTCAATTGGTTATTTTACGCAGTGTGTAAAAATCACCAATCAGCCCATGTTCTAATAATTTCAATATTTCTTTAATCTGCTGAAACGAAATGTGTGTCATTCTTTATAACTCTATACGGGGTTAAATTTTTATTCGATCTATACTTATTTGGAGCTAAAATTTTTAATGGTGAATTTTTTTGGTTGACTTTAATAAATTTAATAAATTTAAATTTAAATTACCACAGGAGGCGGTCCATATTCATATCCAACATGTTCATCGTGACCTTTGGAAGATCCTCCAGCGAGCAGGCTGGAGGCTGCAGCCGAAGCTTGTCCAAAAGCTCCGATCTTCCCTGCTACCCCTGAAGTCAACTTCTGTACAACCGTTCCAAGAATGTCTCCAGATCCTGATCTTTTCGTCCTTTAAACAAAAAAAACGAATGCTAGTAATATTTTGTGATCTAAACATTGTGGGAGAGAACACAAATAAGAGATATGATTTGATATAATAAAAAATAAACTTTTCACGGCCTATCAGATACATATTCATTATTCTGGTTATTTGTACCAAATTTTTACCAAACAATCTTAGAAATGGCACTACTAAAAGTGACAAGGGCAAAATAAGAGACTAGCTATTCAATCAAGAGTTTATGTGTTAATAAAATTGAATATTTAAAAATATAGATATATATATATATATATATATATAATGCAGGAATATAAATCTATAATATTGACATGGATATTTATATATGTGTATAGTGTATATATATGTTCATACATATGTATGTGTATGTGTATATATGTGTGAATGAATATGCATGTGTGCATGTACAGGTAAAGATATAGATATGAATAAAGATATGGATATATATATAGATAAAGAGATAGATATAGATATAAATACAGATATAGATATGTAAAGAAATAATGTTTTTTTTTAACAAAAGGCTGTTTGCTTATTAATTATGTAAACACTTCTGTTATAAATTTTGGTATTTCGGTTTAGTATTTATTTTTTATCTTAGAATTGCGACATCACAAACTTATTTTTTGCTTTTTTTTGCATTTTTGTAAATATTATTTTAAAACACAATTTTTTTTTTCGCTCCTTATATTTAAGTTAGTAGTAATTTTAATTATACAACTATGTAGTGTTATCATATATTTTCAAGTCAATAATCTTTACCGACAAGCCATATTAATTGGCTTGGTGAGTCCTGTAAAAAGAAAATGATTTTAAATAATAAATAAAAAAATAAATAATTTTTTTTTGGCAAATCAGAAATCTTTAAAAAACTTTTAAAAACCGTCTAAACAGCCACAAAGAATACAGTGAGAGTAAAGAAATAGTTATTTTTTAAATGCCGTCTAAACTACAATAAAAATATGGCTAGAGTAAATAACTAGTTGAATTGTAAAAATTGTCTCAATTGTAATAAAGAACACATTCAATGAGAGCAAAAGACAAGTTGAATTGTAAAAATTGTCTTAACTGCCATAAAAAGATGGGCAAACGTAAAGGAGATAAAGAGTTCTAAATAAAAAATAAAAATGAAAATAAAAAATAATATTAATAGATAAATTAGAGAAAAACGTAAATTGTGAAACAACACGTATTTCGGATAACAAGTAGTTACCTATAGTTGAAAACGTAGCTTTTTTATGATAAAGGTATGTAAATAAATGTATTTTATCAATTTATTCACAAATAATAAAATACTAAAATTAAAAATCGTTTAGAAAAATTCATCTCCAAAGCTTCGATGGACATTTTTTCTCTTCTGAATCTGTTTTGCTGGCTAGGTAGGCTGGTAGGTTGAAATCATGAAAGCAAAAAACTGAGTGAAAATAATTTTAAACAAATATATGTATTATAATCGTTGCGTATTTGTCAAAACCGTTTGTTTTATTTTACTTTTTGCGCAATATATACAGTCCTTTTTACGAAAATAAACTAATTTTATACCTGAGAACAACTTTTTTGAGCAACTTTTCATAAATAATGATATTGTATCGAACGCTTTTTTTTATATATATTTTTTATTTATACAAATACATATATTACAAAAAATAATAACGTATGTGGCCATAGCCCTGGGTTAAGTTGAAATACAATATAATGGAAAGTGGAAGCATGCATATTATTAAACGATACCAAAGATAAAACATATTCTATATTTTGGTAAACATCACAATCAATCGTAAACATCACAATCAAAGTAGCAATCGCCTGAATGGAATATTTATTTTCTAAATCTTCCAGGTTACAAATCCAAATATGCATTTTTTTCACATCCAATTAAGTTTTCTTCTAAACAGTATCACCAGGACAAGTATCCGATTCACCAACTTCAGAGATCTCATTTCTATCTTGGGGTTTCTTGGGCACAGAATTTGAGTGCCTTTATTACATGGTGTTATTTTATTTAGCATTTCTGCAGCTTCTAGTTGTGTAAGAAGATTGATGCTCGTCAAGCCGGTTATATTTAGAGTATATGATTATATTAGTAAAAAATTACATAAAATTGCATTCAAATGAATGGCAGAAATGAAAATTAAAAAAAATAGTTCAAAATAAAACTGTAATTCAAAATTATACTTTATTACTAAAATCAATAAATAATTTTTATTTTTTATTTTTTTTATTTTTTTCTTTTATTCAGGAAACATACAGTACAGTTACAAAGTTTAATATTTTACACAATTGGACTTAATTCTAATGGACCAGTTTAGTTTCCATATAAAAAAGCAATTAAATGTAAGGTTAATTATGAAAGTATAAAAAAAAGAAGGAAAAAGAAAAAAAAAATGAAAGTTGTTTAAAAATTAAAATTTAAGTGAAAAAAATATATTTTAAGGTTTGTAGTTTGTAGTAAGTATTTACAAATGGAAATAAAATTAAAAATGAAGAAAATTTGTAAGAGTAATTAAGAATTAAGAATGGAAATAAAGAATGAAAAACATGCTCAGATGTAAAAATAAAATAAAATAGTAAAAACATTTTTTTTTTAAAAAGGAAACACATAAAACACATATTTATTTTAAGGGATTCAAAGAAACAATGAGAAGAGTCTTTAAGTGAAATATAAGACAGTAAATTTAAATTTAGGTCAATTTAAAAAACATCTTCAAAATTAATGACACATTATAGTAAGAGCAGCAATATATTGATTTTATTAACATATATAATATAAGTAATTGAAAGTAGTTTAAAAGTATAAAAACATGCCAATGGCAGCAGAGAAAAAATAAAAAATAAAGTAGGAATAACAAGTATAACATAAATGTTCATCATTCGACAGAAAGAAATCTATAAAATGCACTTTGCGATTTAGAGCTGACCCTTGGTTATTAAATAGTCCCCCCACTTTCCCATCTGAGACATTGTTCCAATCCATGTACATAAAACTTTTTTTTTTAAAAGAGTGTTTGACACATTTCTAGTCATGCGGTTACAAGAATAGATCCCAGCAGAATGCTCGCACGAGGTTTTCCTGCAATTAAATTTTTTTAATACTATAACACGTACAAATTTTGCTCAGAGGAATTTCTCTTTTATGGCCCCAAAAGTGTTCAATGTCCTGGTTAGACATATTAAGTTCTCCAAAACGAAAGCCATTTTCAGAAAAAGTGTACAAGTTTGGATTTGGTCTAAGAGAAGAGACCATTGCAGGAGACTGCTGCCAGTTATTGCATAGATTTATATACTATAAGGCGTGTTGTCCAGATGTTTATTGAAATATTTGTTCATGTAATAATTTTGAATTTTTATTTTTACTATTGTTTTTTAGTAATGTACATGCTTACACTTTCCATTATGTTGTATCCCAACTCAACACAGGGCTTTTGGCCTCATTAAGTTTGGGATACGTTTTTATTATTTTTTTGTAATATATTTGTGTGAATAAATAAAAATAAAGTCTTATTAGAGAATATTTCTGACTATTTCTGACTGAATATTTCTGACTAAGTCCGCTAATTTTCACAAGATTCGAAATCTCGCAACTCGGCGTACCATGTAGGATATGAGCTTTCTCTACAAAATTGTTAATAACGTAATTGATAGCCCAGAAATTGTTAGAGGCATTTCATATCAAGTGCCTGTCCGTAGAACTCGTCAATCTGTACTCTTCGACATTCCTAATTCAATGACTAATTATTTGAAAAATAGCACTCTTCGAAGAATACAGATTACCCATAATGACAGTTTTAGTGACATCAACATATTACATTTATTTATTTATTAACGGACATTGTCCATGTATACAATTTAAAAGGTTTAAATATTACAATAAAAGAATAGTTTAAAACATTTAAAAAAAAAAAAAAAAAGAAAGAAGCATTGACAAACATAAGGGACATTGTAAATACCATATTTTTATCAGATCTGTTAAAGACATTTTAAATTTATCTTCTGCTTGACTTTTAACTCTAAATTTGACTTTTAATTTTATCTTTCAATTTTAACTTTTTAATTTTATCTTTCATTTTCAACTTTAAAATTTTAATTCTTTATTTTAACTTTTCATTTTAACTTTTAATAAAAAAAAAAAAACTTTAATTTCAAACTATTTACGAAGCAGAGAGAGAGAGGGAGGAAATTAGAGTTGGAGCCATACAATGTCTTCTCCCTTTTATGTACTTTTTATTTAATATACATCTTTTAACTTTTTTAGAATTCAATTATTTTTTCCCTCTCCTCCTGCATTCATAATAAATTTCTGTGAAATCTGTAATTGGTCTTACTTTATTTAATTGTTCTTTTGTACATTGTTTTATATAAAGACTGTATGATTTCCTTTATAAATAAATAAATTTCTGATTACGACATCATTACCACAGAATTTAACTTTATTTATCCAATCAAATAGTAACAAATAGTCTTAGAATTATTACAACGAATTGTCGCCACACTGAACAAAGAAGATCAAACCACATCTGTAGACTTTCCAAACCACAAAGTGAGGACTATCGCCGGTACGATTATTGTATAATGCATAGACAATAATACAGAGTGATGATTCTTGCACTTAGAAAGGTAAAGCGTTATTCACCGCTGGGTATTTAGTTTATTGTTATGCGTGGCTTTGAAGAAAATGCCAGAAAAAAGTAAACAGACGAATCAAAGGTTGATTTTTATCTTTTTATCCGAATTTTAAATATCTAAATGGTGACGGGCTTGTAACCAAGAAGATATCTTTTAACTGAACAATGAATTGAATTCTTCATTCAAGTAAAAATCCAATTTTCTTACCTGGATTATACAATTTACGTAGTTGCATTCTTCGACAAATAAATAATTAATCGTGTTATTAAATAAATATAAGACAACTATGTTTTCAACAACTTATTTTTTATTTTTTCTACCGACCAGTTTCAAAGCTACGCAAGCTTCTTTATAAAGGTATAATTAACTAATGAATTTTATTTTATTTAATTTTTACTGTGTTCACTAAATATTAAATCGAAACATACGGAAAATCGTAAAAAAATTACAAGGATGAAGTCTCTAAATGTAATAAATCAGGCACACACCAATTAAATGTTAGTGTTTGCAATTCAATCTGCTTACTTTGGAAAAACTAATAGAAACTATAAAATCAAAGTAAAAGAACACTAGCTGTCTTTATAATAATTATTTTTCAGAATTTGAAAATCATTTGATATAAAATAATCATGATTTTTATAAAGACACTGGATTCAAAATTATTCATGTTGAAAACATAATATTAAAATTGGACAACTGGAAATCTTAAAAAAATAATAAAGCGACTAACAATTAGAAGAAAAAAATAACCAAATAAATAATATTGTTTAGTTTTTAAGATTGTATTCATCTAACTTCACATCTCCTATCTTTACAGGAACAACATGACAAAAAGACTTGACTTCTTAGCTCCATATGTATCTATGTAATCTTTTGTAATCACTGTTAAAATAAAATATGATAATATTAATTTGTTAATTATACCTTGATAAAGAGACTTAAATAGTTTTAAAACCAATCGGAAAAAAAATAAGCGGTTGAAAAAAAATTGTTTTATATTTATTTTATTACAATGAATACCAACAAAGTGCTTCAAACATTAATTTTAAATTATAGAATAAATATTCTAGTTTTGCTGTAAGTCTTTAGTAATAGCGATATTCATGTCCAGTATTTACAGTCAGGATTTTTTTAATAAAACGTTAAAATACTTGATGTTTATTGTTGACATTTCTCGATAAAACTCCATAGTTAATGATTTCGATAAAGTTATAAATAAAGTTATCAACGAAACTTCTTCGTTAGGTTTGACTTTTTTATTATTTTGACCAACGAGCGCTTTCGCCTGAGTAGGCATCTTCAAGACTGGTGAATTGTTTACAACATTTTTTTAATTTGTCGCTGACACCATCATTATGCTTTTACAGTTTATCAGGGCTTATTACATTATAAGCGCTTTTATACACAAATTGGTAAAAAAACTAAATTTGGCTGAAGCAAATTAGCATGGAGGAATAGTTGAGTGACGTGTGAATAAAGAAGCTTAAACCAAATATATTACAATTCTCATTACGATAGATTTTTCTAGTAAAAATTACCCTTTGATCAATTTAGTGAAAAAATACCTGATGATTTCTTCAGCTGCTAATCCTCCCGCTAATTCATCCAGCTGCACCGGAGTCATCCTGGATATTCTTTCTAGGTCCAAAACAGGATTGTATATGTTTTGTGTCCTGCAGGAAACCGCTCCAACCAAAAACACTACACAAAGCGCCAACTGCAAGAAACAAAATATTTTCTCAGTACAAATATTTTTTATGTATATTTGAGTAATAAAAAATTGTCAGTTGTGCAAAAGAGTTCGGTTATACACGTATAATCGAAAAATAAACGAAGGGTCAAAAAGAAGAAGGGAAAAAATAAAGGTAAACTGAAAAAAGCGATCAGATTTTTCCTGGAATCCTGAGCCTCAAACAAACGAGATTTACGACTGCTTTCCTCACTTGGTTTGGTTGTAGAGGGTCTGAGAGGTTGATGATAGCTGATCAATGGCAAACACAAGTTCTTGTTCAAGTTGTTATTTTTATTATTTTTTCAAGTTTTTAATTAGTTTTTATTACGTTACCACTTTTAAAAATACTTTATTGCTAAAATTTCAACTCCATTTGCTCGGGGTCTAGTTAAAGTATTTTTTAATAATAAAAAAAAAAGATTTATCGCTATTTTTATTTTTAATCCATTTTTTGCATTGTCGGCAGTGGGTGCTTATAACTAAGATATTATTTATATAAATATTATTATCTATCAATTCTTTAACGTTTTAAAATCTTATTAAAATTATAAAAAAATCATGTACAAGAATTTAAAGCAAAAGCAGTCTAAATAAAAAAATATATTTTAGTAAAAATTCCACAGATCAGTTAGTTGTTTATTTTTACGCCTTGACTAAGGAACTGTTGGGATCTGATATCGAATAGCATCAATATTAAATTTCATCAGCGATTTTATAAAAAAATTGCCAATATTTAAAAAAAGTTTGTTTTTTTTGTAAAAATGGTGGTACTGGTTTTTAGAAGAGGTATACCGAATATGGCATACGTCCCTAATATGAGATGATGGCGTTTCTCAAAAATTGAACAAAAGTGCCCACTATAATTCAACGTACCCTCTGGATGCCAGACGCACTACAAGCGCTAGAGACAGTGATAACGTTTTTGTCCGTTTTTGATTTAATATTTACTTCGGTTTCACACGATAATTCTTAAATATTTTTTCTATACGAAATAATCTATCTTTTGCCAATCAACAATATAAGAGTCTTAATTATTTTCTCATATCAATTTGTTTTTTCTGTGAATATATTTGTTTGTATTGATCCTGTTCCTAATATGGGATATCTGGGCAATCATTATATGAAAAACAGTCTGAAATGAGAAACATTGTTTTAAATATGGAATTCTAGTAGAAATAAATTTTTTTATATTTTACTGGTTTTATCCAGGTCCCTGAATCCTTATAAAACAGCACTGGAAGGATTGCAGAAGGAAAGTAACATTTTAAAAAAAAGCACGAAATTAAAGGCATGGAGTGAATCCACTGCAAAGCATGTTGTGATTAGTGCCATATTGAGTTTTTAAGATCCTTTAATATTGATTTTTTTATGTGATTATAGAATGCAAAGTTAAAAAATCTGAGTATCTAAAATTAGGAGCACTTTTTAGAAAAACAATTTTTTTCTGTAGTTTTACTTTTAGTTTAAAATAATAACATTTGTATGTTTTTTTATAATATTTCAATGAAATTTTCGTGTAATGTGTAATTCTTTATAAACTATTTTAATTATAATATTTAAGATTTTTTTAAAATTTTCAATTCAATATTTAGTAAATCTCGTCTACTCGTTATATTTATTCATGATTAATAAATTAATATTTCTGTAAAATAAATATGGATTTTGAAATCTTATTTCTTAATTATTAATGTAAATCTAGTATCTATAATACATTAATACTAAAAATAAGTCATAAAATAAAAATGTAATCTTAACACGACGTGTTTAATAAAATAGTCATGTACGTAATTCATAAAATTATGTAACAAATTAAATTTACTTAAAATTTTGCAACACCGAATCCTCGGGCGGGTCTTTATTGGAACGAGATCAAGATGGTGTAATTATTATAATTTGTCTTACATCATTTGAGACTACTGACCTGCATTTTAAATTAACAAGTTCTTGAAAAATTAATAATATATGTATGCGGATCACGGACAAGAATTTCTTGTTTTTTTTTTTTTTTTTATAAAAAGAAATATTTGCGTTCTTATGATTTACCCAAATATTTAATTTTGAGGGCCATTCTCAACGAGTTGTAAATAACTCACTATTAGAAAATGGAATCAAGTTGGGGTAGAGTGGGATTCGAACCACGGACCTTTGGTCTGTGAGTCCGAGACACTAGCCACGGGACCACAACCCGACTTGTTAATATTGAACACGTGTGAAACCATGTGGGAGAGTAAAATTGATTTATTATAGACTATTTTGCATCGTCACTACCGACCACTTAAGCAGTGTTGAAAACGAATGCAAAAATTTACGGAAAACTAAAATTAAAGAAAGTGGTCAATCCGGGGACCATAAAATACTAAAGGGTTAAACAATACTCATATTTTATGTTGACCTACCTGGGCCTCAATTATGATGGGAAGATAAAGACGTCATACCTTCACTTTGACGGGATAGTTGAAGATAAATTCTGTCTGGCGATTACGAAGATACTCTACCGGCCCCCCACTTTCAATTTTGGGTACGTAAACCCTACTCATATAGTAAATAAATTAGTGTGATATTTTTATTTAGTCGGCCTCGTGGCGTCAGCGCGTCAGTCTACTATGCAAGAGGTCTCGGGTTCGATTCCCGACATGGTTGATATGTAATTTAAACTTAAAAGGTATATTTTTTGGTCCTTGAACTGGTACCTGAAGCGTAAGACTTATCACCTTACCTTCACGTAACACAATTGATCAAGAAATGCTGCAATTGGTGTACCAATCTTGTGCCCTGTGCACCATTAGATGCGAAAAGGGAACGGTGATGATGATGATGATAATGATTATAAGAACCCCAAGAGTTTAGTGAAAACGCATTTTAAAATTGATCGTGTAGTATCAATATAACGTTAATAATATAGAGTTTAAAAAGTTTATAGTCATGACAAACTCTAAGGCGTCCCCTTTCTAAAGTCAACAGTGCATTAAATATCAACTTACATAAATACAAGACGACATATGAGTGTATACATCATTACTGCTGATTTAAATCTGCACAAATAAATAATATATGTATAATATTATATATTATTTAATAAAAAGCACTTTATTAACTTGGTTACGTAATAAAACGAGAATGAAAGGGAAATTTTTTAGAAAAATACATCCATAATTTAGCGATATTTTATGCATACAATTATTTTAATGTTTTATCAGCCGACTTTTACAGAATATTGTTGAGGTAACGTTATTTAATAATCCACCGTTATTGCCGTTGATTTTTTTCTTCGATCGATTATCTTGATATTTATAGTTACATAGACACTTAGAGTAATATAACGCCATTGGTTAATAGTCGCCCATACGTACAAAAAAAAATTATGATTATCAACCAGTGGCAAACGGTGATTTTTTTTACAGGTAATCTA
This sequence comes from Micrasema longulum, assembly GCF_059751315.1. Lineage (NCBI taxonomy): Eukaryota > Metazoa > Arthropoda > Insecta > Trichoptera > Brachycentridae > Micrasema > Micrasema longulum. The sequence continues at coordinate 144,647 of NW_028277736.1, forward strand.
CAAAAAAATATCTTTCATATTTGTTCCTACGTAATATATGTACCTACATAATATATAAGTAAAACATAAACTTCGAGATAAACGAAGCATTGTTCTTATTTTAGTTCTACCTGGCTTTCTGATTTTACCTGTCGTACTGTACGTTTTTTGGTGATATTTCGACTCAGTTTCTTTTCACGATTATTCGATACGTAACGTTAAATTATTCCAAATAACTTTCCGATTGGATTGGCCACATATTGCACCAAAATATCGCTTACTTGTAATATCGAATAAAACAGTTCAGAATACGCCATATGAACCATAAAAAACGGATACTAAGGGTGTTTTATTAGTTTGTGGGACAATAGTATTCTTTCATATTTAAGTATTGCATGGTAGAAGAATAATAGGGAATAAATATTTTCTGTTGGTTATCTGAAACCAGTTAAGCAATTCATCTAATAACCAGCAGCTCATCTGTCGCTGGCTGCTACGAAATCGTAAAAATTTGGCCCTTTGGGTGTCAGATAATCGGTCCTTTGGCTCTCTGCACAAAGTTCTACGGGCTAAATCTTAGGGACAGTTTTACTAATTTTTATAATTACTACTCGCGATAAATATCTTTTAGTGTATCTGAAATTGGTTAATCCAAATAAGAACGTTTTTTTATTCGAAAAAGATCACTTTTTTACACTAAAATTTTAAATGTTATAAGGTTTATGAAATACAATCCATTAAAATTTTTTTTTTTTTGTTACTTATTAATAACATAAAAAAAATTTTGAATTTGAAATTTTGATTTCCCGCAAAAACAGTCATTCGATTGGCCAAGCCCCTAATACGCCACGATTCATGGTTATTTGTTCCTGACAATTCAAATTTGGATAGAACATTGTCACAAATCTTAAGGTCATAACTATCAAGGCCAAACATGTCACGCTTTTTTGTGTCGTATTTTTAAAATTTTCTTTTTTAAATTAATGTATGAAAACATTTATCTACGATATCCATATTAATTTTGAAAATACAATTAATTATTATAATTCCAATACATATGTTATTATCGGGTTTTGTAGTATGTGATATTTCCTTATTATGATACCTTTATCTAACTCCATAGGAACACATTTCCAACTCAGCCCGTTTTTCAAATATTTCAAAAAAAAAGTTTTGTGGGTTCCCGCTCGTTAAATCGATTTTTCAGAAAATTCATTCGAGTATAGAGCTGGATTACGTAAATAAAGTTGAAATTGTTTTTTGTGCAGTAAAACTAACAGCATTAATCCAACGTAACATATTATCCAGCAGGGTAAATAAATCGAAATATTATAGTCCTTAAAATATAGCTTGATTAGAATGACAGCTGTCAAACTAATTTCATTAGTGATGGGAAATTACTGATCCCTGATCAAATCGATTTTATCAGTTATTTCATGCAATCATAAAACTCTTTTTCCAAAAAATGAAATAAAAAACAAGTCTATTATAGTGTAATTAAGACAATTATTCACCAAAAAATTAGACACTTATACTTTTTTCATGAACAACATCAAATGAATTATGTTTTTATTCGATCAATTTCCATTGATCAATTGGTGGTCCCATCTCTAACGTTTTTGCAAAATGATGTTACCTTGTAAAAACGTCGTTAATAATTAGGTTTATTTAGTTTTTTAAGTTTAAAAGCTGATTTTATATATTATATGTTGATTTGTGTCAAGCATTGTAATAAAATGTTTAATTAATACGCCAGATACGAATGATTTTTCGTGTTTCAATATAAATAACTACTTTGACGTTACTACAAAGTTATGTCGTCACTTTTTCTTACAAATGTCATTCTAATTAAGCTATATTTTAAGGACTATAGTTGCGAATGTGTAAAGACATTTTCTCAGTTTTTCATTCCTAATAATTGCAATACATCAATAAAATTTTCACAAACCTGTTTTACATTTTTATTAATTGACTGATTAATTTTTATGATTGAAGAAATGACACCGAAATAACCGACCTAAGTGATTTAGAAATTTCAATTACTTCTATTATTTTTACGCACCACTTAAACTAAACAAAACCGCACAAAAAGCGCTTCATTGTCCATTTTTTCTAAGCAACCTTGGCAAAGAAATTGAAAGTAAAAAAATAGACAAATACAAAATAAATCGTATTAGTTATGGTCCATGAGAGTAAATAACTAGTGTTTGTACCCATGCCATTATTTATTGTTTGGTTCATTATTAAACGTACTAGCTTGTTAGAAAGAAAAATAGAAAACTCTAGAAAAGGTAAGGTGAATCATTAAACTCAGGTAATTTATAGACCACAAGCGAATTGTGATCAAATGAACATAAAAAATGCCCCATGTTGACAGATACCTAAATTCATCTTGTACTTTTTTATAACTCAACATTACGAACCTCGTGTTTATTACATGGGTCAGAAAACGGTACAAAATCACGCAGTTTCTTGTAAAATAATTATTGTGCCAAATTATCGGCCATTTTATTTGCTTTTTTACACGGGACAATTTCTGTGATTGAAATTTGCTACTTTTTATTTTTGCAGAACACTTTATTGACTTTATTTTCTGCTTTCTTTAATACAATGTTGTACTTATTTTGTTATGCTGTTGATTTCTTGATAAACACAATATAATGAGTAAAAAAGTAAGTGTGAACAGTGTGCAAATATTTTCGACGCCATGACAGATAACGGGCAGTTTCACAATTGATAAAACGAGCTATCCTGTGACGACGCGACTACTGACCAGTAACAATATATTATTCTAGAACAACATAGATCGTGAAACTTCCATGCATTCGCCTACCATACTTAAAGTCCCGGGGTGCTATTCTGAATCTTTTCTCGAGGGTAGAGAAAATTGATTGATTAATTGGTGGTTCTTGACTGCAATATTTCATGTTCCTTGACTGGCATATAAATCGTAAGGCTGATCTTCTTACCTTCATGTAACAGATAATCGATATCAATATTTGGCGTACCAATGCAGTGCTTTTTGCGCCATCTGATGGGGACAGGTAGGATGATGATGACGAAATATTTCGCCATTCATTCTACCTTTTCTGTAGTTAACTTACAATATTTTGAGTTTGTCCAAATGTTTAAGAGAAATCAACATTGAAAGCATCAACCATATACTCGAATCCGATTTATAGACTATATATCTTTCTTCGTTTTCTTTCACTCATTCAAGCAAACAATTTTTTTTTCATTACAAATTGATTTCTATACTACATTTATTCCTTTTTTAACTAAATTCAGTTAGGAAAAGCACGAACCAATATTAACATTCACAACTTTCAATTTCCCTTTCACTTTTCTAAAACTCCCCCTCATCGCTCCAAGGTGAAGTATAAATAAAATAAAAAAATAAATCCATCACCCAGTTCAAACCCCTTTACGTAAACAGTGAAAGAGAACGTTAGTATCTACTCTCTGGAGCACCAGAACGTCCCCAGGTGACACTTAAGGCCAGTCACCGGCAGCGTACCCAAAAGCAGCAGACTTACCGAAAGACTACCGGTTGCAAACCAACCTTTGCCACTCAAACTGTAATTATTGAAGAATTTTACCCCATCAAGCAAATAATTAAAAATCAACAAATGGAAGGATTGAAGAAACATGGATGTTCAAACATGGGCAAAATGGTGAATGTTACACAAGATGTAAAGTGGCCACTTAAACTGGCCAATGACAGATCGTAAACTCTGTAAATTCCTAGACTTTTACATTCCCTTCTCTTAGATGTTCTCCATCCCTATTGTAATTTGTTGATCTGTATGTGGTTTGTTTTAAATATGAGGGCTTAATATTTTACAAAGAATTAAATAAATTTACGTATGTCCATTGTGACATAACAATACTTGGAATAAAAATATTAAAATATAAATCGTATTAGTAATTAAAGTAAGAAAGTGTCTACCGATATAAAAAATATTTTATAATATTTTATTTATGCGAACGTTTATGTACATATAAATATGTAACTAAAAAATAATGCACATTTTAAACGTTTTACGACTTATAATAATTATTGTTTGAATATGTTAATATTTGATTGGGCAGCTACATCATAAGATCATGCAGGCAGGCAGTTTATGTGTCACAAAACAATTAAAATAATACGCTTGCTAAAAAATATATTATTGCCCTTGTGCAATTATAATTTTTGCATTAAGTAAGCGGTTTTTACTTTCGCTTTCACATGTCGTTTGGCCACCTTCGTAAAAGTCAATAGCCTTAAACTTAAAAAGAATGCTATCACTGTAGTTTGTTTTGACCGCACCTTGAGATTCCAAGTTCAAACCAATGTAGAGTCAATGTAATCAAAAGCGGAGTGAACACTTTCACTCATTTTTTTTATCTTTAGATGTTTTTTGGACATATCATTATTATTACGAAGCCTATTGAATAACTATTATGGTAGTCACATACCAAAACCGTAACATTGTTTAATGTAATAGTTGTATTGAATGAAGAAGAAATAATTAACTTTCTAACTTTCTTTACAATAAATATTTTATATTTTTGGCAAAATGTAAGTAATATATTAACATTCTCAACTAGTAGAAAAAAAAATATTAGTGAAATTACCATTATTTTGGCAATTTCAATTGTTTCATTATAATCTATTCGTTTTTATCTGATTCACAAATAATTTGTGAATTGATGTTTGTCACATGACGCGAAATCAGCCGTTCTCAATGGGGTCCTGGTGGTGATCTTTGGGTATGAAAGCGATGCATGGATTGAAAAAATAAGCATAAAAGTAGGCTGAATGCTATCGATCTATCAGGTGAATGTGTGTTTAAACTATGCACGATAGCTGCACAAATGTCGAGATATGTGAATTATATTACACCAAGATAAGCATTAGCGACAAAATCAAGAAATGAGTTCTTCGTTGGTTCGGACATGTATAGCGAATGGACGGCCAAAATACGGTTAAAATAATGACGATGCGAATGTTGATGGATGCAGAAATAGAGGAAGAAGGAAAGAAATGGCATGACCAAATTCAAAAAATACTTGAAGATGGACAATGAACATGCGCGCGTGCGTGAGATGTTTGTAGTGGAATCGAGATCGGTATGCAATGACAGAGTGATATGGTAAAACGGCATGACGGTTTGTTTATATTCGTTTTAAATAAAAACAAATAATTTGTCCACCCTAGTTGCCTAGCAGTTAGCACGTTTACTTACAATGCATGGAGGGAAGGGAAAGTGGATTAGATTCCCGACAAAGTTGATATAAAATGGTCTTGAAAAAAGTTTTTAGATTGGCATGGAAGAGTAAGACTGATAATCTCGCCTTTATGTTAAAAACGATCAAGATACCCGTTGATTAGATTGCCAATGTAAAAGGTCCTCTATTATTTTACTTGACTCTCATATTACTCTGTATTCATTGCAATATCTTGAAATCATTTTTTTAAAATAGCATTTCTTTTTATTATTTCTTATTAAACTGGTTTTAATTAAGTTATATGTATATATAACTTAATTAAAACTAATAATAATAATAAAAATTAACTTATTATACTTATCGTGCAGATCTTAAGATAATTTAAGTAAAAATATGATTTTTTTTTTTCATATTATGTGCTTCATTGAAATGTTTACAATATTTAGGTATATTGTGTAATTTTTACTATAAACACAAAGTTTTTTTTCATTAAACCTTATTTTCATTCTTACTACACTAGTTTTATTTTTGTTTTTGTTTGTTATGTATTTCAAGTCAAATTAATTTTACTATTGTTAATTATTAGTTATACTGACCGAAATTCCATATACCTAAACCATATACCTAAATCCCATATTTATGTACTATAAACTTTTTAATAATGAAAAGAGGAATGGCCCACGCTCAGACGCTGAAGTCTTTGTGGGCATTTTTTCCAATTTATGTTATAGCTTAATTTTAGGATGTATTTTTCTAAAGTATATTTTTGTAATTATATTTCTATGCAGAAATATATATATGGAAAAATAAACAAATATTTTTTTTTCCAAAAAAAAATTTTTTTATTTCAATTTAAGTTTTTCTTAGTTCTTTTTTACACATGTATAATTTTAAGCATTATAAAGCATGGAAATATTTTTTTAATCATTTTCTTTTCTACTCGCATACGACTGTGTATTTTTGGCAACACTGTTAGCATGTCTTTTCAAAAAAAATATTTTTTTCTTACTAGATATATGCATTCGATTGTACTGTAATTTAATCCCTACTATGTACTTTTTTCCCTATGTACCATAATATTAAACTGTTAAAAGCCCCCTTTAAAAAAAAGAGTGTAAATGTGAATTAAATAAATAAATCATTTCTCGGAAAATGTTTGTGTGTTTGTCTTACTTTAAGATTCAAAATGAAAATATTAAAATAACCCTTTAAGGATTTTAAACAACCGTATGTAAGTAACTCATGCTTTTGAAAATTCAATCGGGGTGTGGTCCCGTGGCTAATATCTTGGACTCACGGCTCAACGGTCCATGGTACGAATCTTTATCTCCCCAACTAGATTCCCATGTTCTAATAGTGAGTTACTTAAAACTCGTTGAAAAAAAAGCTCACACGGCTATGCAGATTTTTACAGTAACTGTCATCAAAATGTATCGTCTTTTTTGTATGACCTCGTGCAAGTTAAATTCGTACAGAAGTTTCGGGTACCATTGTAGAAACCATCATCTCATTTAAAAATGTATGCGGTGTGCAAAAAATGTGTTTATTTACTAATAGTTTGTACCGTGTCGCAGTCGGCAGCAGGTACATTCAGTGTCATTTTTTTGTAATGCCAGGAACCATGTTGATATTAATTTAAGCCCTTTGTTTTCATAAATGTTATATAAATACATCATCATCATTTTTCTCATGGTGCACAAGGCACTGCATTTTTACACCAATCGCGTCATATCTTAATCGTTTTGGTTAAATGAAGGTACCATGATCAGTCATACGCTTCAGCTGCCAGTCCAGGGACTATGAAATATTCTAGTTTTAAAAACACTTTTTATATACGTACTTCATGTTAACCATGTCGGGAATCGAACCCGAGACCTCTTGCATGGCAAGCAAACGCGTTGACCACTACACCACGAGGCTGACTTTATTAATACACCGACACTAAAATAACGTAAACAAATACGATGAGCTTAACATGGTTCCTGACACAACAAAAAAATTACACTAAATGTACTCACTGCCGACTGTGACACGGTACAAATTACTAGTTTATCATATAATGGTGCATAGAGCACTGTATTGGTACACCAATCGCAGCGTATCTTGATCTTTTTTTTGCCGTATGAAGGTAAGATAATCAGTCTTACGCTTCAAGTACCAGTCTAGAAACTATGAAATATTCTGGTGTGAAAACACCGTTTTAAATAAATATTTTATAACAACCATGTCGGAAATCAAACCCGAGACCTCTTGCATGGTAGACAAACGAGCTGACCATTACACCACGAGGCCGCCAATTACTAGTAATTATTTTTTTTTACAAATACACTTTTAACCTTGAAGATGGCTCCAACAGTAGCCGAAACGTCGGAACGAATTCATTCTTCACGGAACCAAAAAAACACTATACTTAATGGAGCTCACATAACTTTTAGTAAGCTTAGAGTAGGCCACTTAGCGTATTAGTAATTGTGAAATCGACCGATCTTTTAATCTTTTTTTGTACGAAACTAGGACGTAACGACAAATGCAATCGTTTGTGCATAGTTTCATACAAATCAGACAACAAAGAAAAGGTCAAAAGTTTAGTAGGTTTGACGATTTCGTACATGCCAAAGCCCGTGGATGTTTTTAAATAATAATGAAGTTATGGCGGAGAAGAAAATATCATCACAGGAACTATTGTAGCGTCATTTTTGTATACCTTCACAAATACATTAAATAGAAGGTAATATAGAAGTCCAGGCATCTACAGGGCTTATGACCTGTCAATGGCTGGTTTAAGCGGCCACTTTACACACTGTGTAACATTCACCATTCTGCCTATATTTAAACATCTATATTCCTTCAATTCTTTCATCTGTTGATGTTTGTGAAGATAAAGTTAAATTGAATGTTAAAGTTAAAGAAGTTAAAGTTTAATTAAAAGTTAAAGTGAATGTTACACAGTGTGTAAAGTGGCCACTTAAATCAGCCATTGACAGGTCATTAGCTCTGTAGATGCCTGGACTTCTATATTATTACCTTCTCTTAAATGTTCTTCATATCTGTTGTAATATGTTAATATAAACAGCTCCCCAGGGAGTTGAATCCAGTCCTTGCCTACAAAAATTTAGACAAACTCAAAATATTGTTGATATATTATGTAATAAAAAATATAATGAATGTAAAAAAAAAATGTAAATAAATAAATAATAACCCAACATGATTGATTTATTACCTCCATATAAGATCTATGTAGACGGCACTATGAAATTACATAACAGGGTAATATTATTATCTAAATTATACCATAATAGCTGGCACATAGCTCCGAATAAATAATAAGTGATTTAGTAAATATTTGTATGTAACTACATACCGACTTTTTATGTCAACCGGTTTCGAGACGTACCCGTCTCTTCGTCAGGACACTCACTACACCAATGTGCATTTACTAAAATACACTTTCACCTTTACCATCACGTCATCACCGTAGTATACAAAGCATATACGAAAAAAATACATAAATCACATGCAGAATTTTGGGAAACGCAAACACTACCATGTCAAAACATGCACTAAAATAAATTTAATAATATTCAGCAATATGCTTTTAGGAGGGGGGATTAGGGAGGTGCGGAGCTAAGGGGTAGAACGTTACACGATTGGTTCATTTTTCAATAATTTTAATAGTGGGCTATGTTGAAAAGATATTTGATTTTTCATCAGATGAATATTATTTTTTTATTAATTTTTAATGTAAAATACCTCCATGTTGTTTAATTTTAGTTTTTTTTTACTATTTGTGTGTAAATTTTTTAACTCCTGTGTCGTTAATAAAGCCGTGATTTAAATTAATGAGGTGATTGGCAAACTTTGAAAATTTATTATTATTTAAACATCTCATGAGTTCGTTAATGCTAATATTAGAACAACGTGACGTTCTCCCAATATACCTTGATGGATACGGATTGTATTGTAATTGGTACACTCCTGAGTTATTCAATATATATTTTTTATCTTAATTAATGCTCTTAACATAAAAATTAAATAAAGTGGTTAAAAACAAGGTGCTTCAATTTAAATTTTATTATTTAATGATGTAATAAGTTATATTTACATTTAAGTTTTGATTAAAAAATTCTTGGTACACTTCCACTTATTTATTTGATCAATTAGCGCTTTCACCCTCTAATGGGCATCTTCCTTATTAGCCCCCTTGGCTAGACCCTGTACATTGTAATAAAACAATAAATGTTTTTCATATAATAGAATCTTCTCTTAAAGTACACCGCCAACACGTGTTTCAATAATTTGTTTTACTCTGTTCCATTGAAATATTGCGTATTGCATGTTTTTTAACTTATTTTTAAATGTTCCTATACTTAAGATAACATTTAGTTTTATATAAATTATGCTTACATTTTATAATATTCACCAGTCTGAAGATGCCCATTAGAGGGTGAAAGCGTAAATTGGTCAAATAAATAAGTGCAAGAGTACCAAGTATTCTTTAATTAATAACTTATTTGTAAATATAAGTTATTACATCATTACAATGGAATTCCATCAAGAATTGTCAATAAATAATTTAAATAAAATAATTGTAATTTGGTTTATTTAATAAAAAAGTACATATGCATTAATTTGTATAGCATAAGAACTAATATATGTCTTCATCTCTTTAGTTCTTTAATGACATTTGGTTATTTAGCAATTAATTGATATTGCAGTTCTATAGTAACGTCACGGTTAAACAAATTAAGAAATAATAAATGTCATTGAACTAAAACAACGCTTCTTCGACATATATGATAGCAGTTTAGAAGCAGTATCAGAAAAATATTTTAAAGATGAATGTATTTGATTGTTTTTTTACATTTGTAAAAATTACGTGATTTCAATATTAACAAATTACAACAGGGATGGAGAAAACTTTAGAGAAGGGAATATGGAAGTCTAGGCATTTACAGGGCTTATGACCTGTCATTGGCTGGTAACATTCACCATTTCGCCTATTTTTGAACATCCATATAATTCGATCGAATTGTTTCACATACTAGACAACGCCTGAAAACAATTTTTCAAATTTCAAACTTATTCTTGGACCAGTTGTAATTTGTTAATCTTAATGACTCCCTGGGGGTGAAATTTAGTCTTCTGTCTACAAACATTTGGACAAGCTCAAAATATTATGAAAAAGGTTGTAATAACTGACTTATTATTTTTGACTGACGTATTTTTAATCAAAAGTTTTCTCTATTGAAAGAAAAAACAAAACCATTATAAAACGCCAATATAAAAATATAGAGAAAATACAAAATTAACGAAAGTAAAAAAAAAATAATTTTAGTAAAATGTTTTATGAAAGCAAACAAACGTAGTAAAAAAATGAGAAAAAGGTTATAATGAACTGAAGTTATTACATTTCTTTGATTTTCTCAGCCGTTTAGATGTAAAATGAGTTTTTCTGGGTTATTGTGACGTTTTTCATTCTTACATATATCAGGGTTGATGATAATGGACGCTGTAACACGATAAAAGAGTGCAAATAACACATGGCATAATAATTTAGATTGATCCAAACTCATTTCGAAATTTAAGTTATCAGTCTATACAACCGATTATTATTATTTTGTCTGTTTTTTTTCTCTCTTACTTTTTATGTTCTGGCACTATTTTTTTAATTTCGAATTAAAAGATTTTAAAAAAGCATGAGAACCACTGATTAAACGAAATATGTACATACCTCGAAATAAATATTTGCGAAATCTAGGTACCTTAAATATAAGCAAAATATACATACACATATGTCTTTAGATGTGTTCGTGTATATGAACCTACTAAGTAAAAGTAAACTTGACATTAATACACACAAACATACATACCAGTGATTGTTAATATGTTGTGTAATTAATCTTACGTCTTCACGCCTTGAGTAAGAATCTATAATAAATGCACTCACTTTTATTAATTCATTTATTCTACTTTTCTTAATTAATCTAGAATAGTGGAGAAAAGCAAAACTAATTAAGCTAATTGATTTGAATATAGATTCAACATTATATTAGATTACGTTGATTACGAGTTTACAGTCCTTTACAATGGGGAAATATCACATACTACCAACACCGATAAAAATATAAATATTAGATTAAGAATAATCAATTGAATTTTAAAAATCAACATGAATACCGTGGAGAAATATTTTCATATATAACTTTGAAAAAGTATAAAAAATAAGTTGATTGATTTGGTGTTTATTTTGAAGACTCAAATCAGTGTTTGATTTCTTATATTTTAAGTTTATAAAAAAAATATTTTTTACTAGAAAAACGCGACATGTTTGGAATTTAAAGTTGTGACGTCAAGATTCGTGACGATGTTCGATAAAAATTTAAGCGGTGATATATATTTGGAAATCACCTCAAGGAGGCTGTACAATAAATAAATATCCCACCACGTCTTGCTGCTACAGAGCGCATGGACGGTTGGAATTCTAGTTCCTCGTCTCCAATTATGATATATTGGAGCTAGATTACAGCACGCCTTGCAGCTACAGAGTGCATGGACAGTAAGAAATGTAGCCCTGATTAACATTATTTTATTTTATTTTATTTGACAATGAAGTTAACAGATTTAATGATATTGAAAAAACGAAATAAAAAAGAAATTTATAAAAATAGAAGTTAGATTACAAGTCTTACAGCTACTGAGCGCATGGACGGTTGGAATTCTAGACCCCATTTTTTAAATTTAGATATTTGATAGTTGATAACATTCACCTGTGGAAGCTAGATTACCAATCGTCTTGCAGCTACAAAGTGCATGGACGAATGAAATTCAAGAAACTCAAAATAAAAATGTATTTTTAAAGCATAAAATTTGTGGTCAAAAATTATAACTAATATATGTAAATATTAGTATATAACCACTTAATGATTTCTTAAGTCTACCGGTTTCAATATAGGATTCCCCGTAATTGTTATCTCTCATCAACTTCAGCCACCGTTTTGTAGCAACGATTCACGGAGAGTGTATACTTGTAATGCCGTATTAAATAGACTTTATGAACTCGGCAATAGTTTTTCCCACGTATCAGCTATATTTTGTGTAGGGATTTGTTACCATATAACAAAAATATTTAACTTTTTCAAAAATAGTAGTAAATGGTAATTTAATATTTTTAAAACTTTTTAATTTAATTTTTATTTACGCAAATTTTTTCTTTGCATTTTATTATAGTTAAACATAAGTTACAAATACAAAAAAAAAACACTTTATTAACACAAAAAACCAACAATTAATTTTGAATTGAAATTAAGTCAACCGGAAGTCAAATATATCAAAAAGGTAAAAATGAGTGTGTATATTAGATCGAAAATTTTTTTGTCGCTAAAAATGAGAAAATTATAATGAAAGTTTATTCTATTCATTGGAAAAAAAAGCTGTTTAAATCTGCCATTTTATGAATAATTTCAACAAAAATTTAAATCAAAACAAATTTAAAAAAATAATCTCGTATTGTAAAAATGAGTGTTTTTGCCCAAGTCTCGGTTTACAATAAGGAATTTCAAGTAAATTTGAAACAGCTCTTGATGATTTACTTGCTTTAAACTTTTGCTGAATGTATTATAAAAAAATTCTATTTAATTTTTGTTTTTAAATTTTTGGCAAAAATAATGCATGCTTTTTCAAAAAATAATTAAACCAAATATGCTTATATTATAAGTTTTGTTAAACGCAATTTAGACGTTTACTTCGTTCATAAAATATAAATAAATAAAATTGAAAAATTTAATTCAATTTAATTACAGTGATATTCCACCGACAGTTTTAAATTTGAATGTTTCATTATATCAGAATTCGGTCAGAATAAACTGAGTTTATCACTCTTAAAAATTCAAAATTGCAATTTATTTTTAATACGATATACACATTTATATTAATGAGTAGATTAAAATAAAAAAAACCATACTTGTATTATTTTGATCCGATTATTTCTTATAGATTTATGAGTCGTAATCATAAAAGAAAGTGTTTTATCAAAAGACATTGAAAAAACATAATGATGGTTGGTTCTGAGATAAATAACAAGACAAAAAGAAAAAGTTTTACCTTTTCTTAATTGAGATACATCATTTATAACTTTGAGCTAACAAGAACTGCAAAGGCAACCATAAAAGCAGAACTGGCAGAAAAAATATATTATTTATATATGTAGAAAAAGTTCGAGCGTTTCAAATTAAATGTAGGTCTAATAAATATGTATCTAATAAAAATATTTTCAATTTTATTTTTTTAAGCATCGAATTAGATAATGCTTTATAGATTTATGTACATAAATAAAGATAAAATTTTACATAAAAGCAGGTAGGTACATAATCAAATGTTTGAAAAAAATAATAGGCGTTTTAGGCAGAAAATAGAAGTATAAATACGGAGTTTTTATATTGTAGGTTAGTAAAATATAAAATTCGAAGTGATTTTAACAGCATTCGAATATTGTAAATTATTTTAATTTTATCGCCGTAAGAATTTTTCATCTAAAAACTGACAATGGAAAAAAAAACAAATCAATTTCTTCATACTCGATTCCGAGCCGGTGAAGTCTGACGATTGGAGAATTTACAAAATAATTACAAAATATTACAAAATAAGGAACCAAAATCCGGTTCGATTTCATGTATTTAATTTATTTAAAAACAAGACACAAGTCCCAAATCCATGAGACTAAAGACCTGCGTTGAGTTTATTACTTCAATTAAAATTGATTTAACGGAGAGGAAAACACCTTTGAGAAGAGATATGAAAGTCAAGGCATTTACAGAGCTTATGACCTCTCATTGGCTGCTTTAGATAGCCACTTTACCCACTGTGTAACATTCACCATTCTGCCTTTATTTTCTCCTTCTGTTGCAATAAATTTCAATTCGAATAACTTCCTAAGATGTGAAATCCAGCCTTGTCTACAAACATTAGAACATATTCACGATATTGTTGATTACTTCTACATTATAGGTAGACTAAAACTTTTTTAATAAAAAGTAATCATTGTTACTTGATTTCTCATTGATTTTGTAGCGATCTATAACAAAAGAAGAATAACGTCATCGGATGGATTAAAGATAATTCTCTATTGATTTTGCAGTTTATAAGAGCATTCATGTCTGTTCTACGTATAAAATTCTCACAATTATAATTAATTGCACAATACATTGATTATTTATGCAATAAAAACTATCTTATCTACAATTCACACAGAGTTCATGGTTATTTTTTTACTTTTTTTTAACCGTCTGTATATTACTTTTTTATAACATTAATTAATTATTCTTTTTTGTACCTTTCTAATGAGTAGAAGCATGTGCTACTAGCTTTTACCCGCGGCTTACTTATAAAATTCTACGGATAAAATTACATATATTTTTTTCGGGATAAAAAGTGGCCTGTACCAATTGCCAGTTCTTTAATTATCGCTGTGCAAAAAATTACGATCCGTCAGTTTATGGCGACCTAGCATCAATATTCCGTTTTAATATTAAATAGTTTTTCCATCAAGAATTCATTTTCCAAAAATAATTTTCAACTAATGGATAAACAAAAGCATATGAAACTCAGCCCTCCGGCAATCCCTAGGCACAAAATCTCGTCCATCGATATCTCTGTTGCGATGTGAAATAAGAATTCATTTATCTACAAAAACAAATTCCGAGGGAATGATATTTTTTTAGTGATGAAAAATAGCCTATAATATTTCAAGGCTCTCTTTTTATCCTTAAGCAAAAATCACGTTGGTCGGTGCTCTGTTGCGACGTGAAGGGAACACAATAGATAGAAAAACACGCTTACTGTGGATATACAAGTACATTGATATGAGTCCTCTCCTTAAAACCTATCACCATCATGGGTCCTATGGGGCACATGGGGCCCGTGGGATAGGCGGGGGCGCCCGGCGGGCAGGCCCAGGGCCCCCCCCAGGTAGGGGCGCAAGTCCCCCAAAACATGCCGCAGCATCAAACATACACTCCTCAACAGCAGCCAAGCATGGGCCCTCATACCACCCCGGCGCCCCCGGAGCACCCCACAACTACGTCATGTGAGCCCCACCTGCGCTCTGTCGCTTCTCGTGTGATTTCTTCACTCGTCATCGCCTTCTACTCGGTTACAGACTACACTAATCATTCCCAACCTAGAAATTACCGTAATGTGCGTACCAATTTATCTTTCTACTGACAGAAATATATATTAAATAATATTATGTTGGGTTGCTTTAGTAAGAGGTTTCGCTATTGCCTTACATAATATTCTAAGATTTGAATTGCATTCTTGTACCTAAGCAAATTGAAGTTCGTTTGTATGGTGAATTTATATAAAAAGTGAAACATACTTTTGAACATATATTTAGTTTATTTTACAGAAAAAAAAATATCTAGTGTTTATGTTAAAATGTTATTATTAATTTAATATAAATTTGTGTGTTATTAGTGAAAAATTACTATATTGACACCAAAAAGTGTTGGAACTAAGTGTTACGATTATAATTTTTCATATGTAATTTTGTACTCCACTTGATCAGTACATAGGCTTCATGTGTATTCTTTAATTAAAAGTTTGTAATTATTTGTATATCTCCACTTTATCTCAGTCTTAAGAAAGTTTCATGTCGCTTTGGATGAGTTTTGAGCATATTTGAATTATTTTAGAGCTTTAGTGCTTTACTTAAATATTTTATCATTGTTCTTAATGGGGAATTTTATGTTTTAACTATTGAAAATATAAATCTCATTACCATCTTGTTCTTTGTGAATTTATCTTTTCTCTGTTATCCAAAGGAAATTTGGCTAACATTATACTGAATTATCTATTGATCATTACTAGGGCATAATTTTAGTCATTTGCCTTTATGATGCGATAGGAAATTTATAATATATAACATGGCATAGAAATTACAATACTTTAAATATTTTGTTGTATATTCATTTATGTATGTATATACATGTATTTACATTAACCACAACACCTCATCCTGTGTCCCATTTCATACGATCGTAAAAATCTACACTGGACGACAAAATTAAATAGGGTTTCTTTCCTATCCTTCCCTTGACCCATCCTTATAGTACCACCTTACATCAAGATAAAAGAAATACAAAAATGAAACAATTGAATTTGGAGCAAAACAAAGAATATTTCGACATAACATTCAACATTGCATAAAAAATCTTAGATTCGTCGCGCGTTGTCGTAAAAGTTGTCATAAATCGTTACACAATTCATAGTGAATTTCATCATCCAGTGCCAGAAATCGAAAAACATCCTCATCGTATCAGAGGTAGGTCCAATTCCGCGTTCCTTTCCTTTCTTCAAATATTTCTAACCTTTTACAAAACTGAATGAAATTAGTTTTTTCGCTGCAGTCTGCTTTTCGTTAACAGGTAGATTGATATTTTTTAAATATATATTCGCAACTTTGTGTTTATGCCATTTTATAATTGAAATAAAAACCGGTGTATAATTATCATCATCTTCATCATTCCCTTTTCGCACTCAATGGTGCATGGGGCACTGCATTGATACACCAATCGCAGCGTATCTTGATATTTTTTGCTGCATAAAGGTAAGATGACCTTCCGTATCACGCTGAGAGCTATTTGGTATCTCGTCTATATATAGATTTTGCAGAATCATCGGATACATTTGAGCATTTTATCACCGAAATCTCTGAAAAACTAAATATATAAATAGGAATCTAATCTGAAGCCCGTGAAATTAATTCGATTTTTCATCATTCTTTCTTTGTGCATTTTCACAGAATTAATAATTTAATATGGCTAGAAATGTCTAATAATAATCTTATTTATTTAAGATGATTTACATCTTTTTGATTGTCACAAATTAACATTTGAAATGCGCGTTTTAAAACAATTTTTTCTCTTATGCTTAGTTTCTATAATAAAATCTTATTTTATCTCTAATTTTTAATATTTTAGACACTTGTGCAATAATATTTACACACATGTCCACCCTTATTCCACTATAACACCCACTCACCCACCCTCTCACACACTTATACTAACAGAAACACACTAGCATGTATTGTACGAGTATTTAATGTATTTCTGTGGATATCTGTCATTAGTTTTATTCTCTGGATATTTTATTTGCCATATTTTTTTACATGTATTGCTGTTGATGTCCCTAATAAATAAATAACTCTTAAGGTCCCAGTCTTAGGACTATGAAATATTCTGTTGTAAAAACATCCTTATTAATAATAATATCATATTAACTATGCCGGGAATCGAACCCGAGACCTCTTGCATAGTAGGCAAAAGCGTTGACTACTACACCACAAGGCCGACAACAATTACATTTTCAATGAGACATTAGGTTATAGGTTCTATGAAATAAAACTTGAAAATTGGACAACTGAGAAATGTAAGAAATTGAAAACCGATAAATAATAACAAAAAAATCTTAATAGTCTGCTTCTATATACTTCACAAAAAACAAGTGCAAGTGATTAAGTTTTAACCCCCCTCACTCCTCACTCAATACCTCCACAAATACAGAATACCACTAGACATAAAGACTCAAATTATTTTCTCCATATTTATAAAACGGTTAAAATTTTTAAAAAAGGACTCATTTATTTATTTTTATTACGGTAACATTAATGGCAAATCTGCCTTTTACAAAAATTTATAATACTAACATATTTGGCTGAATATATATTTTTTTTAAAAACATAAATTTCCTTTCTTTCCTTAAAATTATGCAAGATGTATATTTTAAAAAAATACTTAAAAATTACACTTATATTCAATTCTCAAGTTTTCTTCGATATAGGAGAATATGAAGCTCTGAAATTGGTCGGTAATTAAAATAAATGTAAGTGGTTCAAAACATAGTATTTTTATTTTAACTATGTATTTATATTATTTATTGTAAAATACGTTTTCATTATTTACATATTTCATGGCCCACTCTGTTTTTGCCTCAAGTTCTCAACACTTTCATTTCTAACCCATCTTAATCCAAATGAACTTTGACATTTGTATCGTCAGTCAATATGATGTTTTGTTTAAACTAATGAAATACTAATATTATACATTTAGGTATCGTCGCAGTTTAAATTTACATGTTATGTTCAATAGTATCTTTATCGTGTGAATATCTTCATAATATGTTGTTAAGTTTAATGGTTGCATTATACCACTTTCTAAACGAATGTCAAACCAAAATAATGCTATTTAGACAATATTTTTTTTTTTTTTAAATGATAAGAAACAATATTTTGACTATACCTAATATAATTGAGTATGTTATCGAAGTTTGTATTAAAGCGTAATTTACAATTTTTAATTTTTCTTTGGTTAAGATATTTTTCATTATTTGGAAAACATTAGATAAATATCTGAGTTTATCTATTAGTTTAGCTATATGTTTTTCCCATTTTAGCCTATAATCTATGTAAATACCCAAATATTTATAGCTTTCCCCTGAACTTATTTTGTAGCGCTTATTACAAATATCAACATAACATTTTAAATCATGGATTTTTATTGACAAATTCTGTGAAGGGCCACTTTTGTTTGAAATTTGAAAACGTTGCCTAGTATGTAGGTGAAATAATTCAATTAGATGAATCTCACCCGCATAAATAAAGGTTTCAGCTCTTTAACTTCACAAACATCAACAGATGAAAGAATTGAAGGAATATAGATGTTAAAATATAGGCGGAATGGTGAATGTTGCACAGTGTGTAAAGTGGCCACTTAAACCAGCCATTGACAGGTCATAAGCCCTGTAGATACCTAGACTTCCATATTGCCTTCTCTTGAATGTTCTTCATCTCTGTTGTAATATGTTAAGTAAATTTGTTTCAAGCCAGTAATTAACTATCGTAATACTTTTTGTAGCGACATTAAAGGCTGACACCCATGTTTTAATATAAACAATAATAGCAGACACATTCTTTAAAAAAATAATTAAAATTTAAAATAAATGCATTCCGCAAATAAATCATGTTTTCGTAATATCCGCATATGTTAATTTAGTTTTTTTCTTTTCTTTTTTTTCATGTTCATGTCATACTATATATATATGCTATTAACTTTTGAAAATTTAAAAAAGGAATGACTAACGCTCAGACGCTGAAGTCTTTGTGGGCATTTTTTCCAATTCATGCTATAGCTTAATTTTAAGATGTATTTTTCTAAAGTGTATTTTTGAAAGTATATCTCTTTGTAAATTATAATATGTGTATGGAAAAATATAAAAATTAAAAAAAAGCAAAATGGTGAATCTTACAAATAACGAGTCAAAATACATGTGAATAGCTCGACTCCCATATTACATTTTGTTAAATTTTCTTTATTTCTGTTAAATGTATGGCTTTCAATCCCGCAGCTGATTTGCGATCTCGGTATTTGCAGGATCAAAGATGTTCGATTTCACGTGTTTAAGTGCAGACCTTAAATAATTTGTATTTATTGTTCAAATATTATAAAATTTAATCCATTCATTAGAAGTAAAGGGACTAGTTAAGCTGTAATATAGTTTTTTAGATTTAAGACAGTAGACTGCTGAAACAAAAGTTTGTGATTAAACAAATAGCAAAGCTGTTTTATTTATTACTTTTTTGTAGAAAAGAAAACGAAATAAAAAACAAATCTAATTATAACTAACTATTGAGTCATTTATCAAACTGCTGCGTATGTGTATTAAATGTTAAATAGTCGGCAGCAGAAACAACCCATTCAGCTTCAACGCTTTTGGGTGGTTTAGATTTTAGAGCATTTCATGCACATTTCAAATACAACTTTAAAAAATACTTTTTTTATTATTATAGATTCTATGAAACTGATGCTGGATGTTGATGAGAAGCTTATTTTTGAAGCAGATGACAGAGTAAGTACTAACTCCTCTTGCAAAGGAGGATCAGTAACTGGTGGAGCAACCTCGTCATTGTTGCTAGCAGTTTGGGCAGTCTCTTGAGCCAGAACAAAAAGAGGCACGTTGACGTCATTATCTTTGGCGTTCGTGTTATTAGTCTCTGGTGACGTTGCACTCGCGCTTGTGGTAGAACATCTCGATGCTGTTCCCTAACCCCGCAAATCACGCAACATGCCTCACACGCAATCTCGCTCCTAGCGGGATCAGAAAATCATGCGGAATCATATAAAGGTATCTCAGTTTACCGAGATTCATCATCATCATCAGTGGCGCTACAGCCCGTTGTGGGTCATGACCTTATCCAGAATCTGTTTCCATTCCTCCTGCACCCTGCGGCTCTTTTTCAGTTCGTCAGGTCAACCGCTCTAATGTCACTTTTTACATTATCCTGCCATCTCAATTTTGGCATGCTTCTGCTTGGTTTGCTCTCCGGAGCAGTATAAAAAACCTTTTTTCGGGTACGATTTTTATTCATTCTGTGCACATAGCCCAGCCACTATAATTATCTTTTTTTATGAATTGTGCGATGTTATGTTTGCCAAATTAAACCGTCTCCTCCACACTACGTTTCGCGGTTGATAGCATCAAATTACTAATACCATGTTTTCATCTCTTTTGGTCATAACCCAGCATTCGGCGTCATTTGCAATGACCGGTCTGAGGAGAGATTTGTAAATAATGGTCTTAGTTTTCCAAGTGAGCAATTTGAATCCCGAATGCTTAAACAAACGACAATTAAACATGTTTGCTGCCCATAACCGTGCTCTAATCTTGATTTACTGTGATTAGAAGCCCCAAATACAGCTTTATTTAAACTTATTTTTGTTATAATTTTTCGCTTAATTAACGAATATTCATTGTTATAAAACAAAGAAACAACGATTGTACATGCAGAAATGAATATTTGTGTATCGTTAAATTAGTATATTTTTACGAACATATGATTTACCTTATTTATAAAGGAAATTTGTATCTCTTCCGGCCTGCATGTTCATAATAATAGAAGGAAAGTCCATACTTTACATTCGATTTCAACATAAGTTTTACATACATTTATTACTATCGACTTTCGTTAGTAAATAATAGCTTTGATTCGTCTCTGCGTGACTAGACACAACATTTCTTATAAGTAATTTGATAATAAAAATATAGGAACAATACCGACATCAATAAATGATTAATAAAATACTATTTGCATGTACTTTTGTAAGTACCATATTATTAGACGATTTCATATTCGTATTGCCTATGTAATAGCCAATTTGTTAAAATTTATTAATAAAAAATGTAATTATATAAAAACATAAATTTAATAACAATTCTCTTAGTAAAGAACGCTTTAGGTAATATTTTTTATTGATATTTTTTTAATGTTAAAAGAAAATAGGTAATACTTTTTTAACTAAAGAACAAGTAAAAGTGATTAAAATTGACAAAAAAATATTTTCGTATTTCTATTTTTTTTAAATTTTTTTTTATACCTATATATTTGGACCCCTGTATTTAGTACCTTTAAGTGTCATGTACAAGGCTAAGGTACTCGGAAAAAAAAGTTTTTGTTTGTCTTGGGAATGGGATGTTCGATCACTGATTTTGGTTTATTACCTTTATGAGTCCAATCACCATTGTTGCAAAGTTCAAGAACAATGGCGCGTGATAAATACTTTTAACTACAGTCTGGATATCTGTTAAGGATATTCCATCTTTCCTGCATTCTGCTTCAAGATTATGGCGTTGCAAACTGAAAAATGGGCACTGAAATAACAGATGTTCGATACTCTGTGAAGAAATATCATCGCATGGACAATAGTCATCATTCCTTAATTTAAACCTATATAGATAACTTCTCATAGCTCCGTGTCCGGTAAAAATTTGGGTCGTTTCAAAAGTACTTTGGTGATGATGACGGAAGTTTGCTGCATCAGCCAGCGTTGGGAAAAACATTTTAGTGATTTTACCTGTAGAAGAAGCGCGGTAATGATCCTCCCAAAGCTGCTGCGCATTTTGTTTTATACAGCGTTTAGCAAAGCTAAGGGGAAATTCTGAGAAGAAAGGTGCCGTTCTTTTACAAGTTGCGGCTCTTGCTCGTTCATCCGCTCTCTCATTTCCTACGATACCAGCATGTCCTCTTATCCAGCATATTTGAATGTTCATCCCTCTTATTTTTAGATGTCTATTTTGTCTATTTTATTTACATTATGTATCTATATTAAAAATACATATATATCATTCATTATGATCCAACTTAGGTGAAAATGAATAAAAACAGTATGGTGAACCTGAAAAAGCACTAAACTAATTGAAATATTCTTATGTTTTATGATTTTCTTATGGCATTAAGTATCCTTACAGCAAGTTTAACCAATTAAGTGGGTTACAGTTAAATATCAAACACCAAAAGCTAAGTTACTAATAAATTTATTATAATCGTTAACCTCAAATGATATTTAATGAACAATAAAATAGTTTATTTGCGTATTCTGCATTACATCATTAAAAATATATCCGTTTACTACTATGTTCATAGAAAATTTGCTTGCATTAATTGAAAGAAGTAAAAAATTAGCTTGCATTATGGAAATAGAAACTTTAAAACATACACGTGTGGAAGTTATTGTTTATGTCTATTTTTTTCTTTTATTTTTAAGAAATAACTAGTTTATTTACACAATGTATCAAATGAACACGTTTTATATAATTACGACATTTATCAAAACTTTAATTTTTTGACCAGCATCTTCAGACAGGTAACTGAATTTTCAGACCAGTAACTGGATTAGTTAAAAACGAAGTAATCGGGTAAAAGTGTCGTCTTTCACAAGGCAAAAAAAGAAATACGTTTGCTGGATAGATAAAAAAGTTGATGTTAATTAAGTATTTTTTGTTAATTACTTGTTTTATTTAAATGTTCTCTACGTATAATAAAATTCTTTATAAAATATTGTAGTGAAAAAGAATGAACGTTTCCGAAACTTCTAGATGTAGGTTCTGCAGTGCAGATGAGGAAACACCAAACACATTCTATGTGAATGTGATGATTTCCATCGTAAAAGGAGCCGCATCCTCGGGGACCATTAGTTAAACCTGAGGATGTTAAAGAACTCGCCTCCTACCTAATAGCCCGATAATTTACGGATTTGGGCTTGCAGGGGGAGATTAAGCAAAATGAGAACTCTCGCCTTCCACACAGCATCTAGGCTCTTTATATACCTGGGCTTAGAGGGCGAGAGATAGTCACCATAGATCTTTTCAGGTCGCAGTGACTTCAGGAGCTTAAAGCAGAGCACTGACCCCTACATCTAAGAATAAAATTAAAAAATGTAACAACAATCGATTTAGTAGAAAAGAAAGTGATTTTAATATTACTAATCAAGCTTTTATGTTTTGTACGTAAGTAAAATATAAATAAGATACAGGTATACATAGGAAAATAAAATGTTTGGTGTTTTAAACTGTTTTGAAGTATTTTTAAATTTCTCTCTAAATACTCTTCTTTTTATAGTTTACTCAGAAAAAAACATACACGACGAAATATATTTTTTTATGTATTTAATACAAACATTCATATTAACGTTTTCCATTACGGGAAAAAAACTTGGGTCCATAAAAGGGAGTGATGTCTTACAAATATTTTCTTTTTCTTATTGGAAATAATTTCAAATATCATATTATTATGTTTTCTATTTGAGGAAATGCCAGAAAGCATACACAGTGAAATACAGGTGAATATATTTAAAATTAAATGTAAAAAGTATATATGTGAATAATATTAGGTAATATTTAGGTGTAAATAGTGAATATAATTAATGAAAATGTACATATGAAACAGTGAATATTATAAATTGGGATATTAAGTGTAAAATAATGTATATTAGTGATAAATAATGTTAGAATAAGTATAAATGTAAATATTGTGTTATTAATATATATAAGAATATGTTAATCATAGTACTAAATAAAATAAATAATAAACAATAATAAATATAAAAAAAATAAAAATGATATTTTTAAGGGTACTTGGCACGGGTTACGGTAAATATTACTTTTATCGTCTTATGACAAAAAAAGCACCATAACAGGCCAGGAGTTCCAATTACAATATACCGAGAAAAGTACGGAATATGAGAATAATCATATTATTCATTCGTGTTCCCACCGGGAATCGAACTCGGAACCTTCTGTGCGTGCGGCAAGTGTCTTAGTTATAACACCACGGAGGTCTCCAAAATCAATGCAAAAAAATAAAATATTTTCTTAGATACATGTACGAAAAACGAAAAAAAAATTTTGTACGAAAAATACAATATGGCGTTGTTTGCAACTACAAATATTATATTTATACAAAGTTATTTTTCGCAAAGTTAGAGTTAGTCTTTAGTCCTTAATTTAAATATTTTATTTACGAATAAACACGTTTAATGAGCATGTATTTTTTCTTCAAAATAATTATGCAAGTCATCAAAGTAATTGCCAGTATTTATAATAAAAAAATAATGCGGAATTGGTTTTATTGAAACCTAAAATTATTTTAGTTCAACTGAATACATTTGAAATTTTTGTTGCGTAAAACATAATTTGATATGGCGTAATATTTTAAAAGGAGCTAAGTATAGATAGAGAAGAAGATATATATTTATCCCAATTTCGATCCAAGACCAATATTATTTGTAACTTGTTGCAATTTTGTTACACAATCCTTTTAAAAACCAGCGGTATTGATAAAATAGAATGTGAAAGTTAAATAAACTTACAGCCTCTTCATTGGTACAAAATAAAATGGTACAAGTGTATTTCCTTTAAAATATTAAAGTTTAATTTTAACGAACCTAAAGTCTGTTCATTCTTACAAGAATTTCAAAATAAACAAATCAGTCGCGTGATATACGACGGAGAATAGCCTATTTCACACATGTCATCTGAATATAAACGACACGGTAAAACTAAAGTGGATTGAGATTTATTAGATTCGTTTGTACCTATTTAAATTGAACAATATTTTTCCGTTCTGTATACAAAACCGTAATGACAATGATTTCAATAAAAATGCCACGGTCACAATATTAAAAAATATGTATATTTACATATAAGCGTTTTTATAATTTACCACAATAATTCAATTTTGGAGACTATTTTCAACGAGTTGTAAGAACTCACTATTAGAAAATGGAAATCAAGTTTGGGTAGAGCTCAGAGTTGTAATGCGCCAAGCTATAGAGAAGCCCAAACGTAGGAAAACCATTCTATGACTATTGGGTGTTAAGTTAGCTGCAGTTCACAGCAAATCAATGGGCCGTACTCAGGTCGAGAATTGCCAAATGGATATTCATTTGCATTGTTAATATTTTTTTATATGTACCTGTGTATTTATTATTGCAGGGTTATTCCAATTTGTTTTTCTATAATTCGCCTAAATTTATTTTATAAAACTGAAAGTACATGTGTGTGTTTATTATTTTATTTATTTATTTACTTATGTTACATTTACTGAGACACAAATTCCAACTCCATGGAACCAAAGTCCGGTGTTGAGTTTGTTTGTTTGTTCGTCACATCTCCGACTTGGCGAGTCGTAGCGGCCTGAAATTTAAGATGCGATTATAATGTTAACATTGTTATTTTTAAGTAAAATTTGAATCGACCTCTACTTGATGAAAACTCAAACTTTATATGGATGCTTAGTGCGGCCCCGACGTATTGCCCGTAATTAACTGTCATTGTCAACAGTAAAGATACTTTTATTCACAAATTTATCTCCCGAATTGAGAAAAATAGTATCTGAAGTAAATATGTTGATATCAGGAATGTTTTTAAGCAACATAATACACGTGTCAGGACAATAAATGCCAAAAATCAATGTAAATCATGCGAAAATATTCGAAATCAATTACCTGTAAAAACTGACTCCTTTAATACCTTTGACGCTCCTACTGCTGCAACAAAACATACTGCAATTCACCATAGTTGATTTTATTTACTACAACGTAAATATCCAAGTTATTTACAAACAAAGCCCAGCACAGCTACAAAAGCATCCGACAGAACCGTTATGTGTTTGTTGTCAAACAAAACAAAATGGTTGCTAATCAAAAAAAGAAAACATCGCTTGCGTTCTATGAAACATAGTGATAGGGCTTCTCTCTAGGTTACGCATTATTACTCTGGGGGTAGAGTGGGGTTCAAACCTCGAACCTCTGATTCATAAGTCCGCAAAACTAGCCACGGGAACCTCAAACCGATTAAAAATATATCGTAAAGCCTAACAAAACAGATTTTTATGATAATTTTATAAAAATAATTATTTCAACTAAGCGAGTACTCTCAGGTAAAAATCCTGCCATAACAAATTGACTAGAGATTAGTTGGTCTCATGGTGAACTGGTTATTGCGCTTGGCAGGCATTAAATAAATAAATAATTGTTAAGCAATAAATATCTATCCACCATATTGTATTTTATCATGCCGTGCAGTGGTGTGAAATGAGCCAATCATGTGGTGGGTTCGTGGTTTGCACGTGCACAGCGGTCCAGTCTCCACAAATGTACGGTAGTCTTATTTTTCTTACAACTTTTACAAAAAATATGAAAAAAATGAATTACATAGGACAAAATAGATTGTGCTTCTTGGTGGAATTGCATTCAATTATAATATTAAATATACTGTTTTTAGTTTTTTCCACTTTAAATTCTGACGATGTTGGTCACGACAAAACCCGGTCACTGGCAACAATTATAAATAAAGTGGTAAAAACATTTTTTTTTTTTCTTAAACTCGGTTTGATTTTGGTAGAATGTTGAAATTCGAGCAGTTACTTTCCAAGGAATGATATTATTTTTATTAACTCGCGCATAATTTATATTAGAAATTACTAATTTATTAATTATGCACATTCCGAATGGTGTAGAAAGACATCCTTAACCTGATCTCAACCAATCCGCTTTTACTTTTCTTGATGCGCTCCAGTGATGACGTCACGAGACTTTCCCCGCGTTTATCGTTCGTATGTATCTACACGACTCGTTCAGAAAAATATATTTCACGAGTGTATAAAAGTGATATGTTCATATGACCATAATTGCTGAAGAATTTTCGTCTTTTTGCGTACTTTGACATCAAATCACGACATTGCTAATAAAGATTTGCATTTTGAGTTACGTGGTTTCTAATGAAATTTGAATGTGTCATTTTAAAAGAAAATAAATGAAATCTGACGATTTTATTAAAAGGATTTGTACACAAAGTATTTGTATTTATTTAATATAAGTACCTCGATATAAATTTAACGTCATAACGTTATAGAATAGAAAGATGGCGAAGATAAAATATATTCTAATGCAAAAATCTATGTGCCAAAATGTCAAATTAAAATAAACAAAATAGGTACAATGTAAAAGCTTTTTTTTACTCATACAGACAGACCCTCAGAACCTTTACATATTTTCTATTAAATTTTATTTTTGATACAGACTGTGGAATTGTGTTTTATGAATAATAACAGAAAAATATCACATACAACGGATACCAATAAAAATATGTAAAATTGATTTAGAAAAAAAATGTATTTTGAAAATAAATATGGATATTGAGGAGAAATGTTTTCATACATGACGTTTAAAATCAAAGTGTTAAAAAATATGTCTCTACAAAAACAGGACATTTTTGGCCTTGAAAATTGTGACATCGAAATTCGTCGACGCCGACATTCTGTCACAAACAAAGTTCAAAATTTAACCGAATCGTTACGTATTAAGGGGCGTGCCCAATGCAATGTTTCGTTTTCACGAGAATTTTAAATGATAATTGAAAGAATATTTTTTATGCTACTAATAAGAACATGTGACTTGAAATATTTATTTAAAACAGTTTTTACACTGGAATATTTCATAATCCCTGGACTAGCAGCTGAAGAGTAAGACTGATCATCTTACCTTCATGTTACAGTAAAATGATCAAGATGCGCTGCGATTGATGTACCGACATAATGTCCTATCCATCATTAGGTGCGAAAAGGAAATGGTAATAAAGGAAAATCATTTAATTTTAAAAAATCTGTTAATAACCCAATCAAGTAAAAAAAAAAAAATATCCTATTTTACGAATTACATTCAAAAATGAAATGAGGAATTTGAAAATACTATCGTAAAAAAGAATTTAGAGGTAACATTTAATGAAAAGTATATTCTTAAAAAATATTTTTCACGGTAATTTATTTTGGTAAAAGTGAACCATATTATTTATCTCTTGCCGCATTTCACGTGCAATACTTATATGGTAGTAAGTAAAAAACGTCAACACATATTTCGAACTTTTTATATTTGAACATTTATTTGAATTTCCGTTCTTACAGATTTAGCTTACGGGGTTAAATTACTGAGAAAACAATTCACCCGTATAGCAAATAAAGTTTGTTCTAGAAGAAATCGTACAAAAAATGACATTTTGTATTTTTCTTGTGCGACAGATTGACCCAATGCTTTTCTCTGATTGAAAGAATAATTTTATTTGAGAACACATATCCAGAATTTTTATTAACAAACTTGAATGTTCAAGCAAATGGTAAAGAGAATTACAAAAATTGAATTATGGTACATAGTAAAGGTACATAAAATAAAATTATTGATGAACATAAGGAGGAAAGGGATAAAAAATAGACAAAGTGGGAATGAAAGAGGGAAAGAGGTGGTTGTAGTTGAACTCAATTCAGTGGTTGCAAGAAGATAACTTGTTATCAAAGATATTAAGACTTTATATATTTGTCGGAAATCCTAAGAATTCTGGGCCGGGCGGATTGAAAGCCACAATTAGTTATATTGTTTTTAGTATGAAAAAGAAAATTGTCGTGATCGTATAACAATGATGGGTTTGCGAAAAATGTAGCAATAACCTTTTATTATATTTGATCTTGAAAAAATTCATGGTTTCATATTACAGGTTTAAAAAAATATGTACAAATATCCCAATTATCAGAAAGTTTATTTTTGTACTTACAGAGTTATGACATAAAATTGTTGAAAAAAAATACAACCGATCTTATATTATAAAGTTGCATAAAATCACATGCTTAAAATATACGTGAATAATACGAATTAGTCATCCTCTACTTGCATTTTGATAAAAGTGATGTAGTCTCATTGAGATATAATACATAGATATAACACTCCATAGAAATCTGAGCTAAAGAGTCGTTCTCAAAGAAAAGGAATGACCAGCGGAGAGAGGCAAGTATCGTCACGTCATATCACGTCGAATTTGACAAGCAAAACAAGTAGTACAGTAAAAAGCACGGACTTTTTACATCGGTCTACTGTACGTTCTATTTAGTATGTCGCTCCCTTCCGCATACGCGTCACCTTTGTTTATCGTTTCACTATAAGCCCAACTAACTGAGCAGGACAGAAACAAGAGATAGCTTACTACTAATAAATACTGGAAACACATCAATAAAACTTTTTTTTTACGTAAAAATGGCAATTTTAAACAAGTATTGATTAAGATAAGAACATTACTTACCGATAAGTTTGTACCATCGCTTTTCCAGATCGATTTGTGCAGTATCTTAGCGTACATATAGACATTTTAGTAATTGGGAGGAGAAAAGTAGCCGACGAATGCTCGCAACCGACTTAAGTCCGTTCTATCAAACATATGCCAATTGGCCGTAGGTTGAGGGAACATATTTTGAACGCTCATGTTTACTCTAGTTATATATATCAATGTGACGTGTAGAAAATGCTATTTCATCGATTGGGATCTAATTTATTGTTAAAATATGATCACGATGAAATTATGTCTTTTGTTGTCTTTTGTTGGGATATTTAATTTTATAGAAGTCGTTATGGAAGTCAACTGCTTTAAGGCATGTCGATAAATGTTACACAGCGTGTAAAGTGACAACTTAATCCAATCGATGATAGATTACAAGCTTCGTAAATGTAAATTTATATTTTCAACAGTTTCATTTCTGTTGGAAAAGTATTTAATATCGTAATAAATTGTAAAATTAAAATGAGGTAATTAACGTTTTTGATTCAAGTCCAGTAGAGTTAAGTCCTAACGTTACCCAAATGGTCTTATTAATACGCTACGAGGTGAATTGAATGTATAATATTTGATCATCGTTATGGTTACCTACATTTTAACGTAAATTGATCGGTGTGTCCAATTTAAACCTGCTAGCACACTTAATAAAACAAATTAAAAGAAGAAATGCATGACCATAAGATCACATTCTATGGTCTACTTATCGATGTAGACGAAGTACTTACATACATACGCGCGTAAAAACGGGTACGAATTATGTCTACACAAACAATAACAATGTATTTTATATGACTATCGACATTTTCAGACATAATTACACACATAGCATTTACAAGGAAAAAACGCGCAAAAGTTTGCGATTACTGTTATTAAGCTTTTTATGTACATAGGTAGATTGTACTCTAACATACTTTATGAGAAATCGGACCATTAGGTCCTATAGAATTAAGATATATTATTTCAGATACTAAAGATTGGCTGATTGACGCAATGTCGTCCTGTAAAAAATCACTTCTAGTACGCTTTACGATGATTTACAACCGGCAAAGCATTTTGTAGCTTCAGTGCGCACGGGCGCGGATGATTAGAATTCTAACCCTTAATAATTATTTCTTTCTCTTCTTCTTTCTCCACATCCACTCTTAAGGGGAGTGTGTGGACATCACCAGACGTCTTCAAGAGACTTGGTGAAGAAAAAGGAACCTGGATTAAGGCTCTTCCGAGGCATTTGCAGCCCATGTTTAAGCCAGTGGTGCAATTATGAATCTTCTCTATCCCCTAGAGAATGGCTGATTTGACGATATTTATTTTTTCCGTGCGGATAATTTCTGTCTTATATATGGCCACACCGATGATTAAACGTCCAAAATGCAAAGTAAACACTCGGATTGCTTCGACTAATAACCTAGCTGAGTTCCTGAACTGTAATGATACACGAAGAGAGACTGTTCGATTCATTACAGGGACGATCAAGCAGGCAAAGTTATTTAATGGTGGTATCTAGCTCCTTTTGTTTTTTTTGGGTCCAACTTTTACGATTTTTTTATTTTTTATTATTTGTTAATGTAATATTTCTAGAGTTATTTTGTTTATTCTGATTCTACTTTATTTTTATTATTGTTATCTACGGTGAAAAATGTTAAAGTCAACGGAATAATCTAAAGATAAATATATTCGATAAAACCTTGCACATAACAAAAGCTAGGTACAAATAATTTGCAACTACAAAAAAAAAAAGAAAACGTCCAAAATATGAACACGTGAAATCAAACATGATGATTTTCATTCAGAACATTTTTGCTACCTTAAGCATTACCCAAAACACTTCATTAGGTTGAATTGAACAAACCGGATTATTTTTGTTTTTGAAGCAGTTTCACAAACCATTTGACATTTGAAGTGTCCTTGTATTAAAAAAAAAACTTCGAATTAATCACTCTCTAGGGGGTTAGACAAGATCCAAAATACCACCACAAGTTCACCGCCGCCCTCTCAAATCGCTGGTTATAAATGGCTTTTTATCCCTAATCATTCTCTATTCTAGCGCTTACCCTCAAAATTCAAAAGTTTTAAGTTTTGCCAACATGCCAGGATTTACACCCATACAAGTTGATTAATCTACATATTGTTTTGATCCAGTATAGACAACAATTTCAGGCAGCACGCTACGTGCTAAAAGTTGTTCCCGCAATTCCTATGTGGGTTTCGAGATTTTTGTGAATACAACCACAATCCTCAGTTATGTGAACTTCCAAATAAATATTTGGAAATAATATATTTTATAGCTTTATATAAAGCTGTCAACTTTTCGTTCCTCTGCCCATTATTATAGAAGTAATGATTTATGTACCACAAAAACAGCTTGACTTATTTTAATAATAGCCGTATTAGTAATTAAAATGATCAAATATTGAAGGAACATATATATTTTTATAAATTATAGCTAAAATGGTTCATCTTGCAGGAAAAATGTGCATTTATGTATATATTTGAAATTATACTAACCTTAAAAGGACTTAACAATTTTATGTTTGCTGGCGAGCTTTTAATGTTTTTCAGGACCCTTTTAATTATCTTTTGTTCGTTTCAATATCGAACTAGTGAACTAGTGATAATAGATTCAAAATTATCTACGTACTTATTTGGTGTTATATTGATATAATAACCTATTAAGAAACACGACTGTTCCTTTGCATCAAACGAAATATAGTAATTTTATCGAAGCTTTACACCGAATGTATAATACAAAAAATATAACGAAACAATATAATATTTTGAACATTTTATTGAAAAATATATATGTGTAAGCGAATCACTGCTTATATATATTGAACAAAATATTTTGTCTGTTTTACATCTCGTCATTTAAAAAAAAATATATTTCGTAATTTGTATTAATATTTTTGTTTTGATTTCGATTAAAGCATTGTCGGTTTTAAATGTAAGGTATTATCCAATAAAAAAAAACACATGTAACAAAAATGCCCAGCCTAGGATATTTCTAGTTAGACAGGACCCAAAACAATAAACCTCTGTACATTGTCAAAACAGTGAAATAAATATATTTTTTCGTGCTGAGCAATAATATTTATCAATTTGATTTTGTTTTGATGCCAGTTTGATGAGAATAAAAAAAAATATTTTTGCTTTTTAAAATCATGTATACGTCTATCGTAAACATAATATTAACACAAAATAATTATGGAATAGTGCTTACTAAAAATAATTAAAACCGTTTTATGCTGTATTATACAACAGAGCTAACTTATGCTAATTGTCGAATCATAATGAATTTTGTTTTATTTAATTGTTGCTGATTAAATGTAATGTGAAAATAATTTCTTAACCGCAATAATAATATTATGCATGGTTATATTACTATACCATATACCGACAGGTTTATTTTTTGTAAATAATGTTTATTACAGTATGATTTTCCTTTCTGTCATTCAATCCATAAATACTCCTTAAAAAAAATATTCTTTGTGCAAGGCATTGTCCAGAAGTAAAAAGTAATTTGATCGGTTTTTTAAAAATAAATATTCATTTGTTTATTGGTCCGACTTTTTTTATTTATGTTTTATTACCTGTAGTTACATAATGCTGATCAATTCAACAGTTGTGTATAGAAAATAGAACCAGAACGTAGGAGGAATGTTTTACATGAAAAGGCTTTTCTCAAGTAAAAGCCTGAAAAAATAAATCGAGAGGGGAAAAATAAGCCTGGCATGTTTTACACTGCAGTATTTCTTTGTTTTTGCACTGGCACCTGAAGCGTAAGACTGATTGACTGACGCACAGGCGCTAGTCCACGGAAAGTGAAATATTGTAATGTACAACCACATATTTTTTGATTTTATTTCGTCTGTTTGTTCAGAAAAAATATTTGTATATTAGCAGGCTAAAAAAAATATTTTTAGTATCCAGTTTTTTGTAGACAAGATTTGGATTCAACTCCCCTTTGGGATTTATTGTTATTGATATGTTACAACAGACTTGTAGAACATTTTAAAGAAAAGAATAACCTCAACTATAATACGAAGTATTTTACAAAGAATAATACATATTGATTACTTTCCCAGGAGCTACGACAACTCGATTCGGGACTTAAATAATATTAACATTGAAAAAAACCCATCTAAAGAACAACAAAGGAACAAAGTAAGTTTAGCACCTTTATGACTAAATATAACACAATAATACAAAAACCAAAAACCTCTTCTTACACGATAAAATGTTCCTCATCTATGTTGTGAAGTACAAATATTTTAAATAGGCTTGTTGAGGTGCATGTGGTCATAACAACATGCAACTGTTTATTTGTGTTCTTTTACCAGCTAAATATTAAATATTTAATTTTGTGAATTGATAATTTTAAAAAAATGTACATTTTAGACCAACCAGTCAGACTAACTGCGAAAATCAACATAAATACGTATAATTTTTTTATTTTTTTAACACAATTTAGTTTGCTGCTTAAAACGACCGCATCGGTCAACAGTTTCAGATAGTTTTATGATATACTATATAACCCACCAAAACGTAACAATAATTAGTGCACACATTGTAAATAAACGAACCACTTATCATTATAGAGATAAAAGACTAGTGATATATAAATCCACTAATTTGGAATAACCTGTGACCAATTTCATCGCTTTTGTGATATCTTCAAGACTGCTATTATTATTATTATAAAATTCAATGTGTTTATACAAAAACGGTAGAGACAAGAATTCAAAATTACATAATTATTCTTAATCTTATTCTTAGAGGTGGATGTAGGTGCTATGAAAGCTCCTAATGTCCCTGCAACCTGTGAAGATCTATTGTGAAGGGTCCCGTCAATATTTCTCACGCTCCAAGCCCAGGTCCATAAAGAGCCTGGCTACTGTGTGGAAGGCGAGAGTTCTAACTAACTAACTAACTAACCATCACGCCATTTCCCCGGAGGGGTAGGCAGAGAGGATAGAACGCCACACCACTCTGTCCTGGCACACTTCCTTTGCTTCCTTCACATTCATGCATCTTCTCATGCATGCACGTCGATTATTCCGACTTTTCACATGACCACTTTCAAGAATTTGTTGTACTTGATCATGCCATGTCTTTCTCGGCCTTCCTCGACTTCTACAACCAGACACATTCGCATCATAAATCTTTTTAGCCGTTCTTTCATCATTCATTCGCTCCACATGACCGAACCATCGCAAAAGACCTTTCTTAATTTTGTCGATAATGCTTAACTCAGCCTTGCATTCTGCTCTAATTTCGACATTAGGGCACCTATCATACATTGTTTTTCCGCACATTCGCCTGAGGGATCGCATTTCAACAGCATTCAGTCTACTTTCGTCCCTTTTTTTCCAACTCCATGCTTCGCTTCCATATATTAGGGTTGGTACCAGAACTCCATTATGAACTGCTAATTTAGCCTCTTGCGATAGACACTTATTTGCTACGACAGACTTTAAGGCACCATTAACTCTGTTACCGGCACTAACCCTCCTTTCAATATCCTTGTCCATATTTCCATCTCTAGTAAACATACTACCCAGATATACAAATTCTTCGACCTGTTTCAAACTATCTCCATTTACTACAATCTTACATTCAGTCATAGTTACATTTCTTTCAAAGACCATGACGTTCGACTTTTGCACATTCATCGGCAAATCACTCTCCTTGCACACTTCGTAAACCTTTGTAATCAAGGATTGCAGTTCCTCTTCGCTGTCAGCTAGGAGGACTGCGTCATCGGCGTACAGAAGGCAACTGACAATTAGATTACTCATTTTCGCTCCCACATCCATACTTTTCAATTCTTTCATACGAGAGTTCTCATTTTGCTAAATCTCTCCCTCAAAGTTCAGATGTGTAAAGTATCGGGGTATTAGGTAGGAAGCGAGCTCTTTAACATTCTCAGGTTAAACCAGCAGTCCCCAGGATGAGGCTTCTTCAATGATGTAAAGCATCACATTGACATATAATGTGCATGGGCGTTTCCTCATCTGCACTATAGAACCTACATCTACGTAGAAGTATCGGAAAGGTTCATTCTAGCAAGGTGTTTGTTTAATCTGCAGTGCCCTGAAAGGGTTCTAGTGATTCGGCGGCCCCCGTGGTGTAGTGGTCAAGATGCTTGACTCACGCACGGAAGGTTCCGGGTTCGATTCCCGGTGAGAACACAAAAATTAAAAATATGATTTTTCTCAAGCCTGGGTGCTCTGTGATGTAATTCACCACTGTAATTAGGCCTCTTGGCCTGTTGTGGTGCAAAAAAAAAAAAAAAAAAATTGAATGTAAAATAACACTCACTTGATTTCAGCTGAGCTTTATTATTATATAACACCATTTTGCACCAAATGGTGCATAGAGCACTGCATTGGTACACCAATTGCTGCGTATCTTAATATTTTTTGTTGCATGAAGGTGAGATTATCAGTCCTATGTTTCAGGTACCAGTCCAGGGACTATGAAATATTCTAGTGTAAAAACACCCTTTAAAATAAATATTTCATATCAACCATGTCGGGAATGGATCATTTTTCTATATTCACCGGATTATTTTATCTGCCGATCAATTACGTATTTTACTGAATAAGAAAGTGAGTAATTGTTCTGAATTAAAGGTATTCTAAATTATAAAACCAGAGATGTTGCGACAAATTTACACATAAATAACTCTCTAGGGAGAAAATCCAGCCAGTCTGTAAACATTAAGACATACTCAAAACCTTGTTGGACAAGTAATATCTGTCGTATCAACCATCCCAGGAATCGAACCCGGGACGAACGCGTCAACCACTACACTATAGGGCGGACGTTTGTATATGCATAAGGGCCGGCATATTGCTAAAAGGCATTGTCTTCCGACCTATCCAAACCGTCTAGTTTGAGAAAAATTGTGATATATTAACACATTTTAAGTTTATTAGACTAATTCAATTATTAAATAAAATCTATTTATGTACTTTTTAAGAAACAAAAATTAAGTAAATATCTACACCATACTATTTTATTTATTTCGAATACTAACAGATGTACAGGTTAAATTGTTATAAATAAAAACTATAAAAAATGTATAGGTACATAGTAGGGCCTGCTATCCGATAATATGTATTTACTTAATTATACTATGTTAAAACGACGACGCGCGACGGTTTAAACTATATAAAAATATATATACTTTATATTATTAAAATTAAATAAATATGGACAAAACAAAGATATAGTGGGAAGGAAAAAAAGTAAATTGATAAGGAGTGGTGAAGGGTGAAAGAAAACTGCATTTGATTTAATGATTAAGCAACAATATTTTGAGTTTGTCCAAATTTTTGTAGACAGGGACTGGATTCAACCCCATAGGGAGCTGTAAATATTAACCCTTACTTTAATCTCACTTGCAACAATAAAGGATTCAGCTCTTTAACTTCACAAACGTCAACAGATGGAAGAATCGAATGAAAAAAGATGTTTAAATACGGGCAGAATGTTGAATTTTACACAGTGTAAAGTGGCCACTAGTCAATGACAGGTCATAAGCCCTGTGGATGCCTAGACTCCTGCATTCCTACTCTAAAATGTACTTCACCTCAGTTTTAACATGTCAATATTAATGATTAAGAGCAATAAAATAGACAAAACGAATATTCTCTGTTATTGTGAATTAAGCCTTTTAGTTCTCATTTATGATGAAAGTGGGGGAGGAGGGGGTAAAGTGGCAGTCAGCAGTCATTGTTTCGAAAACACTCATCCAAGATTCTTGTTCTATTTCACACACATAACTGCATTCTTTAGTCGCCCGGATATATATAGCTTAATTTTAGTTAATCATTATTGATTGTATTTATTACATACCTTCATTTTTAAAGCTGATATCCTCTTTGACAAGGTTAAACTTTGGTCCTTTATTCACTTAATTTAATCACAATCTAAGTCACTGAGTGTTATTTTTTCCTAAACACGGGAATAAAAGCAAATAAAAACATCGATGATTAATGCATTGGTAATAAATTTATTTAGACCATCACTCGCAAAGTTATCGAAACGTATGGAAAAATATGGAAATCAGTGAAGCTGATGAGTTTTATAGGAAGTGTCTATAAAGGATGTAAGTTGGATGTTAAGAGTCGATAAAGAAAAAATGTGTTAGCGGTACTGTTGTGAACAACGTGTGTGTTTTATCGCGCTCCGATTGTGAATCAGTCAGAGTAAAAGTAGCCGGCAAATACAACCAAAATAGAAATTGCCGTTAAAAAGCAGTTCTCTGAATAAGAGAGTGTTGGTTGGAAGAATAAAGCCGTAGTGGGAGGTGGGTAAAGATACCGCTTTTATGATATATCCGTCAGAAAGGTGCATATCAAAAATTTCGTTATTATTGTTAATTTTTTTCGTCTTTTGTTTACACCACTTCATTATTTATTTGTTCACAATACCAAAATTACAATAATTTATATTTGTGTTGTATTCCAAATGTATTTTATTTGTGTCTGTTTGTTATAAAAAATAAAAAAACTGTTTTTTTTTTGGAATGAGTAGTACCCATTACGAACTTTTTTTTTTTTAAAACGTGCCATAAAATAATTCCAGCTTCCACTTTTGCAATTTTCAAAAATGAGAATGACCGTTGTTTATTATAAAGTAAAACAAAATACTTTTTTTTCTGTTAATTTTTTAGTCTAAAGATGGTAAATATTCTTTTCACAATTGCTTCGTTAGGCGAAAAAATCTGCGGTTTAAAATTAACATTGAAACAAAATAATATTGAAACAAAATAAGAAAAGTTATTTATATTTTTAAAGGTAGCAATAAACATATTTTTGAGGTATTATACCAACAAACGATGAAAAAATGGCCAAAAGGGTAAATCATCCTTAGTAAACTACATAAAATAAAAAGGTGAGATCACGAAAAATTTACTCAAAGAAATGTAATGCTTTTAATACAAATTATGCTATTCAAGCTATGTGAATTTAAAAACAAGAGAGAAAAAAAAAACAAGCGCAATAAAAAAAATACCAATTATTGTCTCTTTACTTTGAGTTACAATATAAGTTATGACTGTTTTTTTTTGTATGAAAATGCAAGTGATCGAATTAAATAACCGAGCCGAGTTTATCACGAACGTGTATGTAAAGCGAACGAATTATACTTGAATGCGATCAGCGACTTTTTGCAACCAGTAGCTTCTGCGTTATGCCCCTTCTTGCAATGTAGGCTCTATATATAACCACCCAGCCTCCACTCTATTCACCTGAACTCTGAATTTACTCAACACGAGACCTCAACCCCTGTTATGAAAGCCTAGCAGAGTAAGAGACTCCCTTCTTGTTCGATATGCCTACGTACCAGATGATCTGGTTTTAAATTTAAATCGATCAATTAATTTGGTGACGGAATTTTCTTCGGCGTAAACGATTGATTTATTTTTTGCAACGAAGCATTGAATTTCAAAGTAATTATCGAACTTAAATACATACGACTTACGAAATCGAATATTAAGCAAACCATTTTATGTTAGTTAAGTGGTTCAGTGGTTTTTTAAAATTGTTGTAGTTATGAATAGATGATTAAGCTTAAAAAATATTTATAATTTTTTGTGTATTGTTGTGTAGTGTATTGAGCGCAATGATTTTTTAAAGTGTTGTATTTCTGAAATAACTCCGCGTGTGACGTCTCAAATTCTCTTCCGCTTTTTGATCCGTTGACTTTTCGTAAACCGGATATCTTTTGCAACTATCTTATTGTTGGTTGATTCATATGAATTAGCAAGGTCGTTCAAAGTAGTTCATTTTCATTTTTTCATACCATTTCAAGAATTTTGCTAATATGTCATTAAGACGTTTTTAAAAAACATTTACGTGTAAAAAACCAATGTGAGTAAAATCCAAAAATAAATTATGTGATTGAGTCACATTGTTTTTTTTTTTATAACTGAAATATTGTGTTTTTTATTCATACTACAAAGTTTTTTAAATAATTTAAAATTAGTATTTTAAGTGTATTGTAGTTGGTAACTAATTAACACAAAACATGAAAAAAATTATCCATTACCTAATTATTACTATTTATTTTTATTCATTAAAATTCTTTTAAAATATGCTACGTACGAAACAATCTCCTTATAATGTTATGTTTATTTATAATTACTTTCAACTTAATATAATCCATAAACAAATGAATGAATAAAATGAGATACAAAAACCAGGTTAAATATTTTAGTTATGCATTATGTATAATACGTTTAAAAGTAACAAATTGGAAAGGTAGAAACCGAAAATTATATTTAAAAAGGATAAAAACGATTTCTATTAATTATAATAATTATTTTTTAAATATGAAAACAGTCGCCAGGGGGGCAATTACAACGGTGATATTTATTAGTACATACCGAGACGTATTTACTACCTTCTGCACCATCTCCATCTACCTCGGCATGTTCAACCGACTTGTCATCTCGACGTCATATGATAAAATTTAACCAACAAAAGACGCCGAAAATTTACTTCGCGTTCCTTACATAATTAAAATTGAAAATAGTCGTTATTCATGTTTTAAATAGGTATCAGTTTTAAAAAGTGGCCACTTAAAAGCGATTTTATACATAAATAAATCTCAATTCAAGCCAAAAATGCAGGCTTAAACATAATTTTTGATAATTACCAAGACGGTATGCTTAAGTTTCGTGTGTATTTATCTACGTATTACGAAGCCAGCTCTTTTGACAGCTCTATACGTACACTCAGGAAGATAGTGAAACATGTGCAAAAAATATTATAATTAAATGTATTTTTATAGTGACAATATTTTTTCAGCAAGATGCTCTTATATGTTGATAGGGCAGAATCTAGCCACATTATATCTGCGTCTAGCCGTTCGTTTTTAAAACTGACAGTGAAATCAGCATTTCATTTGACTGCAAAATTGACTTATTTCTCTCTCATATTTTTATTAGGCTTTTAAGAAAAAAAGTGCCTAGCTAAGAACGATTGAAAATTTAAACAAATTGTAATTTAAGAAAAAATTGGTCGATGAAAAAAAAATTTTGAAACTTTTTATAAGTTGAGTACCATGAGGTACTAGACCCGTCGGTACATACCGATGTACTTACCTCAAAACTTGAAGGTGGGGAGTCGGTGAGTGTATCTTCATAATCGCTCGGGAGAATTCATCTTCACCTATACTGTCATGGTGAAGTTATAACGTCCGTAACTTTCAATGGTTATCGCGGCTTAGGAAGCTTGACATTAGCGTACTAAATAAATTCATCTTCACAATTCTATATCCACCACCTACGAGTAGTTAGATCATGTGATGTCGACGAACTACTTCTAGACTTTTCTATCAGTTACAACTTTTTATGACTCCTCCTCAGTCGATTCTGCGTCCTGCAGATCTGACATGATCTGCCAACGAACTATCAACATAAGACGCCCAGAAGTTAAGATCATGATGCTTCGTAGAGTAGGGAAGCCTGGTTCAGAATTTTAGGAGGCATTCGTAGCAATATGTCGCCCAGCTAACCGCCTCACCTACGTTCGTTCATAATCGTCACCGGAAGGAGCGTTCTCTTATTTATTTAAAAATCAAACTAAAAAATGAAAATCAATTCATAAACACCATTTCTAGAATCATTTTATCTGTGTCCAGGCGGATGAAGAACACAGTTATGTGCATAAAATAGAACCAGACCCCTGGACGTGAATTCGTGCCTCGATGGCCACTCTCAGATAAAAATCTCGAATAAGATAATCAAGTGGAGATAATTTTGTAGTTTTTTTTTGTACCACAACAGGCCAGAAGGCCCAATTACAGTGGTAAATTACATCACGGAACACCTAGGCTTGAGAAAAATTCAATTTAAATTTTTGTGTTTTCACCGAAAATCGAACCCGGAACTTTCCGTGTGTGAGTCAAGCGTCTTGACCACAACTCCTCGGAGGCCGCAAAATAATACCCATAGTACACAATTTTACCATAGCACAATTATTAATATTTATGTCCCGACTTGTTAGAAAATTATTTGTTAAGTTGGGACTCTTCTGAACTAAAATCTATGCATTTAAAATATTATGACCCATAAATAAACAGAATACATACATTTTAAAAATTTGTACATGTCAAAAAATACAATACAGATAAGGATAAAAAGCTAAAATTTAGATGTATTTAAAATTTTTGTACAATTCTCCAATACTAATTTCATAATATAATTTAATGATTAATTTTGATAGTAGAAATAAAAATAAAATAAATAATAGTAATGTAAATGTACTTTAAGTAGATATGGTACAATATGTAATAAAACATAATAAACAAAATTATGGTAGAAAATAAAATTTAATAATTTTAACAGATTTTTAAAAGTTTTAACAGGTTTCAATTAGCAATTATTCTTGAAATACATATTCACAAATTAAAGCATCCCTATTAAAGTTTATTCAAAAATGATATACAAAAAAGGGTAATAATGAAGACAGCATCGATACTATAAATTTATTCCCGCTGCAATCGTGTAGTGTGTGATCAATCGTTGTGTAGTGGCTGGCGCGTTCGCGTATTATTCTTGAGGACCAGGGTTGGGCCTTCTGGGTGGACGTGAAATATCGATTTAAAAGGTTTTTAAACTCGAATACTTCATTATTCCTTGACGGGCAGCTGCAGTGTAAGCCTGATCGCCTTACCTTCGTGTCACAGTTCATTTAGTTTAC
This sequence comes from Micrasema longulum, assembly GCF_059751315.1. Lineage (NCBI taxonomy): Eukaryota > Metazoa > Arthropoda > Insecta > Trichoptera > Brachycentridae > Micrasema > Micrasema longulum. The sequence continues at coordinate 187,033 of NW_028277736.1, forward strand.
AAATTCAGTGCCCTATGCCCCACTGGGTGTGGAAAAGGAATGTTGATGGTGATGATTTTCAGAATAAGACCGGCATGCGGTGATATTCCAAACGCACTTGCGGTCGTAGAAAGCATCTTTATCTCGCGTATTTTGTATGTAATTTATTATTTATTATTTCGCCGGCACTCAGAGTATTCCTCTGTTATCTGGTCTTCGTATTATGATGTTCACATCAAAAATATTGAATCATTCAATTAGAAACACCTCTCTCCCGCTTCCAATCCCACCAAGTCTACTATATACCACCGTGTCTTTCTACTTTCCTTTATAATAATTTTCTATGTATAAATATGTCCTTAAAAATACCCATTGGATAAACAAATAAAATAAAGTAAAATGTAAATACACGAGATAAAAATGTTTTCTATGGCCGCGAGAGCGGTGCAGAATAGCACCGCTGAGCTTTGTTTCTTTGACAGAAGACCGGTACATTGATTCACATAACATTACCTCATTTTTGTAATGTTTTATTTGTATGTAATGTGACTTAAACATGATATATATCATCTTAAGCAAGATGTTAAAGTGTATGCAGTAAGTCAATTACAGGTATCTCGAAATTGTACGACCCGTATTGTAAATAATTAAAATATTATGGATTCTTAAGTGATTGGTTTTAAGATAGTCTATTGGATGATTGAGGACATCTCAGTATCTTTTTCGTTTGATCGCATATACCTACATTAGAGTGGTTCAATGATGAATGAAGTTTTTTTTTTTTAGAAATCAAAGTGAAAGAGGTCTAGTTGCATTTTGGAACTCATTGAACTTAAAAACTATTTAAAAATATATTCCATACTCTTTTTGGCCCTCAACTGAGGTTTGAAGTTTATAACTGTCTGAGTATTTTGTTATTTATCTAGGGTCAAAGCACCAGTAAATGACCATTGGTTATTAAAACACATTATAATAATAATTGAATTAAGTCAAAAAACTTTTAACACTAGAAACTATGACAAAAGCAGTAGGCGGACACATCTTTTGGTAAGAAACAAATCTATCAGTTATGAATTGTGAGTTGTCAAAAGGTAATAGTGCGTCTTCCCGTTATTGTTCTGATATTGATAGAGTTTTTATAAGGAAAGGTGCGGTAAGCGTTTTATTTGATGTTATTTCTTATGTAATTCTTTGAATATATCCATATTCTAATGTTAGGGTGTTTTATAATGTTATGATGTAACTAAATCTGAGTATTATTTTTACTGGGGTAGTAGTGGTCATTCACTGGTGATTCTGCTATTTTTTTTAGAGTAATATTAATTATGATTGTTATACTCATACCTTAATAAAAAAGTAAAACAATGGCTCAGTAAAACAATGTTACCCATTTATTATAAAAAAAAGCGCAACTCACGCCCTTATATGCTTATTTAATATTAAAAAATTTAATTGGCCTGATGTTCTTACTTAAATACGAAATGACAACCGGTTTAGAGCAAAAAACGACTTTTTCGAAAACTTCAAGCTCTGGTTGAGGGCCAAAGGTAGTATCAAATATTTTTTTAAGAGCAACTTTTTTTTTCACAAAAGTCAATAGATGGAAGAGTTAAGGAAATGTAGATGTTGAAAATGGTCAGAATGGTGAATGTTACACAGTGTGTAAGTGGCCACTTAAACTAGCTAATGACAGGCTATAAGCTCTGTAAATGCATAGACATCCATATTCCCTTTTCGAAAATGTTTTCCCTCTCTGTTGCAACAAATTTACAGATATTTTAAAAAAATTATTTAATTTATTTCAACGTATAAAGAACTTGCAATGTAAAATAATTTTAAAAAATTACTATCATAGGAAATATTAAAGTAATCTGGGACTACTGATGTTTTTTGCATAAAAAAGTGGACTTCAGATTTTTATAAAAAAATAATATTTATTTTATTTTATTTATTTCATTTATTTCGTTTATTTCGTTTATTTCGTTTATTTCGTTTATTTCGTTTATTTCGTTTATTTCGTTTATTTCGTTTATTTCGTTTATTTCGTTTATTTCGTTTATTTCGTTTATTTCGTTTATTTCGTTTATTTCGTTTATTTCGTTTATTTCGTTTATTTCGTTTATTTCGTTTATTTCGTTTATTTCGTTTATTTCGTTTATTTCGTTTATTTCGTTTATTTTGTTTATTTTGTTTATTTTGTTTATTTTGTTTATTTGATTTATTTTATTTATTTTATTTATTTTATTTATTTTATTTATTTGATTTATTTGATTTATTTGATTTATTTGATTTATTTGATTTATTTTATTCATTTTATTCATTTTATTCATTTTATTCATTTTATTCATTTTATTCATTTTATTCATTTTATTCATTTTATTCATTTTATTCATTTTATTCATTTTATTCATTTTATTCATTTTATTCATTTTATTCATTTTATTCATTTTATTCATTTTATTCATTTTATTCATTTTATTCATTTTATTCATTTTATTCATTTTATTTATTTTATTTATTTTATTTATTTTATTTATTTTATTTATTTTATTTATTTTATTTATTTTATTTATTTTATTTATTTTATTTATTTTATTTATTTTATTTATTTTATTTATTTTATTTATTTTATTTATTTTATTTATTTTATTTATTTTATTTATTTTATTTATTTTATTTATTTTATTTATTTTATTTATTTTATTTATTCTATTTAATTTGTTTTTTTTGTTTATTTTGTTTATTTTGTTTATTTTATTTATTTTATTTATTTGTTTATTTTTTTATTTTTTTAATTTTTTATATTGTTTTATTCGTTTTGAAGCAACGTGCAAATATACGAAAATAAAAATCATCAACCTCTATTCGTACTCGATGATGTATTTTAAAAATATTTCAAATCAATCTTCACAGGAATCGTATCCGAGACCTGAAGTATTTTATGCAAACGCGCAAACCATTACACTTCAAGGCGGCCTTGGAGATTAGGTAGTTAAATTTATTTGATTATTTCTAATGATTTAAACAACCACGTAATTTATTTTTAGTCAAAAATAATTTGAGTGAGTCTAAATGTTTGCAGAGAAGCCGGATTTTATTCTAAATTTATTACAACAGAGAGGGAAAACATTTTCAAGAAGAGAATGTGGACGTCTAGGCATTTACATTTAAAGAAATGCGGATGTTTAAACGTAGGCATGGTGAATGTTGCAAACTGAGTAAAGTGGGTACTTAAACCAACCAATGACAGTTCATAAGGCCTGTAATAAAATTAGATCATAATATTTTTTCAGGGAGTGAAATCCAACCTTTTTACCAACATTTGGTCATATTCAAGATACTGGTAAAGAAGGAAGCATTTGAAAGAGTTTTCAGGCGTTGCTAAGTAGGTTAAATAATTCAACCAGATGAATCTCATCCTCATCAATAAAGGCTTCCGCTCTTTTACTTGACAAAAGTCAACAGATGAAAGAGTTGAGGAAACATGGAAGTGTGTCATCGGCAGAATGGTAAATGTTACACAGCGTGTAAAGTGGCCACTTAAACCAGCCAATGACAGATCACAATCCCAGTGAATGCCTAGATTTCCATATTCTCTTCACGAAAATGTTTTTCTTCTCTGTTGCAATAAATTTACATGTATTTTTCAATGTAAAATTACACTAAACACACAGTTTAGGTGATTCGTTTGCTTTATTAAATTTTGTTATAAGTACAAAATATTGGTGAATTGTTACGAAATTTATAAAATATTATGTAAATGACTTTTCATGGAAATATGAAATAAGATTAATGTAGATCTAGTGAAATGCATTTCTTAAGAATTAATAATAAACTTAGATAAATTATAATAATACGTACGTATGTATTCATGCAAAGAATATAAATATACTGTTATCAATTATTTTGATTCGCTTTAATGCATGGATGATCGTATATTTTGCTCTGGATCTGATGTTACTTCACAACTCAACATATTTTTAGTTATTTAATTATATCAGTTTAAATTTTAATGTTTTTAACACGAAGCCGACAATACTTATTGACACATTTACCCTGAAAATCATTCTTATTACTAAGTACCTACTACAGTTGCAAGACAGTTGAATGTGATAGATAATTTGTGTAGTCTATTTATTCATGGTAATGAAGTTTATCATAATTTCGAAAACGACTGCATTTCATTGATTTTCAAAAAAAATCACTGATAAAAGATTATAATCGACGAAATTCTAGAAATCTGGAGGCAAAAACGATTTCATTTAATTTTTTCATCCAATTTACTGAACCCGTCCATAACATAACATAACATGGAACGTAGACCATAAATATGTGCAAGAAATGTAGCGTTTTATAGCATACAAAAGTAACATTAATCTATTTACAATCAGTATGGATTAAAGGAGAAACCCTTCGATTTTAATTGATGTTTCTTTGCGTAATACCTTGTTTCATAATAATCAAATAACCTTGATCAAAATTGATAATAGCACGAAATTTTCGAAAGGTTCGGTATATCTAAATATCTACAAGTTATATAAATATATTCAAGGTACATCGTTCGTGTTAGAAATCTACACATTTAAAATGATAAACACCCAATTACTCGTTGTACATGTATTTAAAAAATGTGCTTATAAATTGGTAGCATCGGTACTGATTTCTACAACATCATCTTGATAACACGTGCTAAGTATTTTTTTCATTCCAATTTAATAAAAAACTCACCATAAATTTAGCATAAAATATCGTTTACATATGAACGATATAACTGTTTAGCATAAAACAGCATTAGTCAACAATATTTTGAGTTTGTCCAAATTTTTGTAGACGAGAACTGGATTCAACTCCCCGGGGAGCTGTTAATAATAACATATTTCAACAGAAATAAAAAAAAAAATACAAAAGGTAATATAAAAGTCTAGGCACATACAGGGCTTATGACCTGACATTGGCTGGTTTAAGTGGCCACTTTACACACTATGTAACATTCACCATTATACCCATATTTGAACATCTATTTTTCTTAAATTCTTTCACCTGTGGATGTTTGTGAAGTTAAAGAGCTGTAACCTTTTTTATGCGGGTGAGATTCATCTAATTAAATTATTTCACTAACGTACTGGGCAACGCCTGAAAAATGTTTTTTCTTTTAATTTATATACTTCTTCGTGGACCAGGTGGATTTATCAATTGATTGATATTTTTTTTGTTTTTTGCAACGGGCAGGAATCAAAGCCGCGACGCCAGTTTCACAGTTAGCTGCCCAACCACTGCACCACGGCGCCTGTCAATTATTTATTTGACATAAGACAATAGAGGTAAAAGGTTGTATGTTTTACAGAACAAAAGAACGCAGTGCGTGAATACCTTCGCTACTTATTCATTTTATTGATATATGTATGAAAAAAAAAGTTAAATTATAAACAATATTCTTCTGAGAGCAGGGTTACTAATTAGCGTTTTTAAAAATAAGTCTTAATAAACAAAAAAGAATATGAATTATTATGAAAGTTATGCAAATAATGCATTTTCCTTCTGTATATCAGGCTCATAACTCATTTTCTAACGGAAAACTAATACATTAGGATATAATGACTTTTGACTCGGCGTGTAAGAAGTAATTATTGTAAAACGATGGCGTAAGTTAGATAACTTAACCAAGCAGATTCTCTCCATTAATGTTTTTTTGTTTGTTTCTTTTCATGTTCAAAGAAAATACTATTTTAATCTTCTTCAATCTATTTAAATATTTTTAAGGTGTAACGATTACTATCGTATTTATTAAAATAATGAATACATCAAAACTTCAAAAAAATATATCTGGGTAACAAATATCCAAAGCTCACCGTAAACGGGAGGTTACTACGACGTGTGAAGATATTCCACTCTACTACATTCTGCAGGACTCATATTGACCATATCGAGTCTGTCCAACACCGTTTTTTTTTAAAAAAAGTGGCATGGTTGCTCGGATTACAAAGGGGTAATTATTCTTATTTTGAAATAGAGCAATCTCTTAATCTGTTTTCATTGGAGAGACGTAAAACTGAGATAGACCTTATATGCATTTTCAAAATACTTAATGCTTTAAGTGATGTCCCATCTCTGTTGCAATCAATTTTTTTTCATGTTCCCAACCGTGTCACCAGAAGTCAAAATCTGCTATTTATAAAATTTTCTAAGAGCAACTTTGGTTTTTATGCCCCAATGTCCAGAATGTGTAGATTAGTCAATTCATCACACGACTTGGAATTTTTTGGGATAGATCTTCCGACTTTTCGTAGATCTCTTCGCAACTAAACAGTGTGAGATGAAGTTGGATTGGCATGGTTTAGCTCAAAGTTTTTGATCTTTCGTTTTTTTTAATATATTGTATACTATTATTGTTTTGCCCTTGTTTGTCTTTGCTAAATAGTTTTATGTTCTTTTTGTTCAGTTTCTTGCATTTATGTTTCTTCATGTAACTGCTGTAATTGGCTTAGGCCGAATATATTTATATAATAAATAAATAAATAAATATATTATCACGAGTCTCCGTGCATAGGTTTCGCCCTTCAGCCCAGGTCTTTAAAAAAACCTGACTATGTGGAAGACGAGAGTTTTAATTTGCTTAATCTCCTCCCCGACGCCAAGATCCGTAAAGTTTTGAACTATAAGATAGGAGTCAAGCTATTTAACATCCTCAGGTTTAACTAGTTAATCCCCGGAGAATGGGGCTTCTTTTATGATGGAAAGCCTCACATTTACCAAAAATGTGCATAGGTGTTTCTTTATCTGCACTGCAGAACCGACTTCTAGAAGTTTCGAAAAGGTTCATTCTAGAAATAACACAGTGGATATAAACAATCAATTAAATATTTACGCATTTGTAATACAAGCTTAACAATGACATTGTTATGAAAAATTAAAAATCAAAATAGGTTAATATCCAGCAAAAATTAAAAACTATGTATAGGAACAATAATTGTAATACTTTAGTATCTTACTGGTAGGAAACAAAATGTTCGGATAAATAACTATTTGTCTACCAGTGTTGATGTTACATAGGGTGTACCTCAAGGTGCCCATTTGGCACCACTGCTTTTCCAAATTGTTTATCAATGATGTTGCTAAATCATTCTCTAACTCTCGCTTTTGGCTCTTCGCGGGCGACAGCAAAATTCTCAAAATAATTCAAGCTTTACAAGACTGTTTTTTTCTTCAATCAGACATCAACTTTTTTAACCAATGGTATAAAGTCAATAAACTAGAATTTAATATAAAAAAATGCAAATAATGTCATTTCATAGAACAAAACAACCGATTTCCTTCGAGTACCTAATAGAAAACTCAAAAATTGATGTAGTTAAGTCCATCAGAGATTTAGGAATTGTTTCGGACTTTAAATTGACATACAATGAGCATTTAAATAATACAGTAAATATATCACTGAAATTACTTGGTTTCATTAACAGAATATCCTCTGATTTTACTAATGTCCGTACAATCAAAAATCTTTATTGCTCAACTGTTTGCCCTCTTCTAGAATATGCTTTCGTGGTCTGGTCTCCATTCTATGTCGATCGCATAAATCACATCAAATCAGTCCAACATTGCTTGCTTTGAAAAGTAGCCTGGATGCTTGGACTAGCGAGAGGTAATTATTCTTATGCTGATATAGAGTCAATGTTAAATATTTCTAGTCTACAAAAACGTTGAACTAATATTGATTCCATGTATATGATCGGCATACTAAATGGTATAATCGATGTTCCATCATTACTGGGACAAGTAAAATTCTATATTACGACTCGTAGGTTGAGAAACAATAAAGTATTATTTATCGATCAGCATAGAACAAACTATGGCCTTAATTCTCTGATTCTAGTTTGTTAACTCAAGATTGAGTATTGTTAACTTAAGATAAGATCTGGACTTTATTGGTTTAAGTTTACGATTTAAACGAGCACTAAATAAAAAGTCCAGATCTTGTCTTGATGTCCCTTATGTTTGTCAATTGCTTTGTTAAAAAAATACAGACAGGTAAAAAAATGTCAAATACACAAAACCTCAATTTCTTCAAAACTTTTAAAATATAGCTTACTGCCTTCTTGATTGGAACAGCAGAATAATTTTCCCATCATTAATATCTAAATTAACGATTAAATAACAGTCCTTTACTGAGATCAACTAAATACCATTCAATATAATTGAATCCCACTACCATAACTTGATTTCTATTTTTCCAGCACAAGTTATTTACGACTTTTACGAAATGGTCGGAAAATTGAATTATTTGTGTAAGTGATTAGGACTAAAGTGTTTTTCTTATAAAAAAATAAAATACCCTAACCTACCCTTTACTCCTTTTTCTGGTCAAATCTTAACGTATAATACTAAAGACGTTAGGGTATGTATTTTTGGTTTCTAGTTGTCATTTGGTAAGATTAAGAATATTTAGTGGAAGTTTATTTTTAAGCCCTAAAAACTTAAGAGTCATCTTCTTAAACCGGTGCAGTGGTACAACTTATTTAATAAGTTTTACACTAACTAAATTCGTAGAAATATTATTTAAAATGCTCGTAAAATATTATTGATTATACCGACAGTTCTAAGAAAAATCATAGAAATTAATAAAATCGGTACATGGTCAGTGATCAGTACTTCCCCACCACTAGTCACATTAGTTTGTCAGCTGTCTTTTAATCAAGCTATATTTTAAGGACTATAAATGTTATTAAATATTTGTATATAACCACTTACCGACTTTTCTATGTCTACCGGATTCGAGACGTACCCGTCTCTTCGTCAGGACACCAATTAAACCAACTTGCAAACCAACATGCAAAACCCACTATATACCTTCACCATAGTTGTTGCACAAAAATATAAAACCAACACGACATGCATTTTAATAAGCACATGCACTGATCAGGACAAACTTGCACTGATTAAATTATGAAAATATTCTCTTGTTTGAGAATTAATGAAAAAAGTACAGGGGATTCATAATTTAATCAGTGCATGTTTGTCCTAATCAGTGCATGTGCTTATTAAAATGCATATCGTGTTGGTTTTATATTTTTGTGCAACAACTATGGTGAAGGTGTATAGTAGGTTTTGAATGTAGGTTGAATTGGTGTCCTGACGTTGAGACGGGTACGTCTCGAAACCGGTAGACATAGAAAAGCCGGTAAGTGGTTATATACAAATATTTAATAACATTTAGTAAAATGCTCGACCACAAAATTAATGCTTTAAATATTAATAATATATTGGTGTTACCTTATAAGTGAAAAAATTTGAATGAATCTAAATTTATTGCACCAGAGAGAGAAAACATTTTTTGAAAAGAGAGTACGTAAGTCTAGACATTAACAGGGCTTATGCCCTGTCATTGGGTTGTTTAAGTGGCCACTTAACACACTGAAATGAAGAATTCACATTTTTTAGTTTACAAAAATCAACGGACAGAAGAATCGAAGAAATGCAGTTGTTTAAATATGGGCAAAGATTAATAATTCAAAAATTCAGTGGACACTTATTGTTTAGTGCCACCGGGTACTAAGAGGAGCTTTACGGCAAAAAAGTAGCCGACATATTTGAATACAAAGTGACAGAATTTCGCAATAAAATAAAAATAAACAATTAATAATACATATGTAATGTATTCGTGGGTACTCGTGATTTACATTTTTTACATTTTTTTTTTTTTTTTTGCACCACAACAGGCCAGGAGGCCTAATTACAGTGGTGAATTACATCACAGAGCACCCAGGCTTGAGAAAAATCACATTTTAATTATTGTGTTCTCACCGGGAATCGAACCCGGAACCTTCCATGCGTGAGTCAAGCGTCTTGACCACTACACCACGGAGGCCGTGATTAATGATGGACGTGTTGTAATGCTCTTCGCTCTGAATACCATCATCTGTGTTTCGTGTCTTTAGTATGGGAATGTGGGCATCATCAGGAATGGTAATTATCAACTTGCGTTACTAATGTGCAACTGTGACCAAGTTGAAACCATGTAATGCAAGCTATTGTGTTGATAAAGCCACTGTAATTTCATGAAAATATTTTTTTTTTTGTACATTAGATTCGATAAATGCCACAGCAGGATGTGAAAAATTAAAGCTTTCATATTTCTAAAATTTGTCAAAAAATGATCATTTTTTCAAAACTTCATGATGTTCTTCTTTCTTTCTTGATATGCAATTTTTTTTTAATATTTCAAGTCAGCTTATATAACAATTAGTATATATTTTAATAACATATACAATACTAACACATATTTTAATTACACATCTATTTACATTGTCTTACAGAAAACATAACAATTATTTTATAATTCATTCCTACTCTTTTCATTCTTCATACATTCAGGCATCTCATAACATTTCATACATTTGAAAATTTTTTACGTTATGCAATTTCGAGTTATTGTTGTTGTTTTTTAATGGAAGTCTTATTATTTTCTTATTTCTAGTAATAAACTTTGGAATTTTTTTATTAAACACCTTTTTATTGATGAAGTATTTGGGCATTCGTTTGTCAAAAAATCTAAAAATAAAAACAAGCGTATTATACTAGTATGTCGGTCTTTTTTTTACCGGTATCCAATTGAGTTCCTCTCGCATTTTTTATATTTTATTATATCTATCTTTCTTTGGCACAATTCTCATGGCTATTTTTTTTTTTTAGGAAACATACAGTACAGTTACATAGTTTGATATTTTACACAGTTAGACTTAACTCTAATGGACCAGTGAAGTTTCCATATTATGAAGTAATTAAATGTAAGGTTATTTATCAAAGTGCAAAAAAGGGAAGGAAAAAAAACATAAAAAGAAGTTATTTCATTTAAATTATTTATTGACCATTCTTGATGGAATGCCATTGTAATCTTATGTTTACATATAATTTATTAACTTTAAAAATACTTGGTACACTTCAACTTGGTAAAAAAAAAAAAAAAGTGGAAGTGTAGCAAGTATTTTTTAATTAATAACTTATATTTAAATATAAGTTATTGCATCATCAAAAAGAAGTTGTTTAAAATTAGGGTATAAAAATGAAGAAAATTTGTAAAAGTTATTATAAGTTTAGAATTAAAATAAAGAATGAAAAACATGCTCAAACGTAAAAATAAAATAAAATAATAATAACATTTTTAAAAAGGAAAAACATGAATATACACAAACGTATTTTAAGGGATTCAAAGAAACGATGAGAAGAATCTTTAAATAAGACAATAAATTTAAATCAATTTAAAAACTAAGTGGCCACTTTACACATTGTGTAACATTCACCATTCTGTCAATGTTCAAACATCTATATTTCTTCAACTCTTCCATCTTTTCTTCCATCAGGGCTTTCAATGTTGACTTTTGTGAAGTAAAAGAGATGAAACCTTTACCATTTGGGTGAGATTCATCCGATTAAACCAATGGTTTACTGGGCCTGAAAACAATTTTCCATTTTTTATACTTCTCCTAAGTTAGTTACCAGTTCTACCAGTTAGTTTAACCAACAATATTTTGAGTATGTCCAAATATTTGTAGACAAGCTGGATTTCTTAGATCGATTCTTTAGATCTTAATAATTCCCTAGGGAGGAAATCCAGCCTGTCTGCAAACATTTGAACATATTTAAAACATTGATGATAAATATTTTTGAAAAGCGCAACTGACGCCGAAAATTTCATTCTGATACCATCATCATCATTCCATGTCCACTCCCTAGTTGGAGCATATGGTATCCACAAAGAGCCGCCATGCATATATGTCGGAAGCCAACTCCTTTGCGTCCTCCCAAGTCAGGTTCTTGTCCCAAAGTTCTGAAATAAACTGCCAGCGAACTGTCAGCAGTGGACGTTCAGGACGTCGAGAACCTGATGCCTTGTAAAGTAGGCAAGCGTGGTTAAGGCTCTCGGGAGGTATCCGCAGTATATGGCTTAGCCAACCGTATTGCCTCCGCTTGACGAAAATTGTCACCGGAGTTTACTGCGTCCGTTCTCTTATTGCCTCATTCTATGCAAAGTCAAACCAGCGCACACCGAAGATTCTTCTGAGACACCTATTGTCAAAACTCAGAATTTTGATATTTTGGGCCCCAGTGAGGTGCCACGATTTGCATCCATAGAGAAGAATATGTAGGTGTTATGCAGGCGTTACATAGGTGGCATTTGGTTTTCAGTGAATAAATATCCGATCTCATTCTGATCCACTTTCTTAAAAGAAAACAAATCGTTTTAGTTTTCGGGTGCGGAAATTGGGATCACGAGACCTTGATTTTATCGTCTGCAAGCATTTGGACATAATCAAACATTGTAAATTCAGTACTTAACAGTCGTAAATAGATGGAAAATGAATATCGAGTTGTAGAAGAGTGGGGTTTGAGCCTCGGAACTTTGGTCCATGAGTCCACAATATTACCAACGGACCGCAACCCGGTTCAAATAAAATATTACTTTTACGAGTTATTTCACATTACATCACAATGATTCATTCCCAGGGCTGAAGGGGTTTACCTGGTGTAGTGCTAAAATATTTGAATTAAAACAAAATTTTACAAGAATCGTCGCAAATCGGTATTATATATATTGTCGTTCGGGTGCACATCGCAGAGCAGAAAGCAGCACTTCCAAGTAAACCCATTGCACCATACCTGCCTCTGGTTAAACTAGTTATGTCTCCAAATGTTTATGCAACAGATCTGGACTAACGCGAAACGAAATTGCGATGTCAGAATATTGTGTGGGCGATACATAATAATTTTTATCCCTTAAAATTCACCTATTAAGAGGATATGCGGTGATAGAGCAGTTTTATGAATAGGTATTTGAACATAGAATACATACATATATCGCAGTGGAGAGAACATAATGCATTTATATTATTTTTAATTGTATTGAAGATATAAAATGAAATTTTTTATTTATTTTCATATCTTTTTTATTTTATTTTTTATAGGGTTTAGGTAAGATTTATGAGCACCCACTATTTTTTTTTTCTTATGTTTCAAATATATTTAAGTAGGTGTTTTTTTGTTTTTTGTCTATGTTCTAATATTTTTTTTAAAGCATCAAAAACAAAATATTATATTTTCGTTATTTTAAATGTGTACAATGAATTATTACGTCTGTACTAATTTACTTTTATTTTAATCTTAATTAAAACAAATGGCTGAGCACCTGGCGATGGCGACAAACTAATATTTATTTTATTGGGATAAAATATGTTGTTTAAACTTTATGTTTTTATTTTAAAATATATTAATATGTGTATTTTATTGAATAATTACTATTTTATTTAAAAAAAGTTTTCTATCAGTTTAAAAATAATCTTAAAATAAGAAGACGTTAAAAATAATGGTTAAGAATGCAGATATAAGTTAATAAAAAGTACACAATTTAAATCAACTTAGCCTTATTTAGGAAGATAATGAATTGATACAAATACATTATAAATTTTTAAAACATGTATATTTATTGGGGACAGGTACACAGTTGAACGTAGTTATGCGGAAAGCAGCCAGTCCATAATTTTGAAAAAATGAGATTTTGGTATTATCGGGCACAGTAAGGTCAATTTTATGTTCTACTTAAAATAGCTAGGCCACTTTCATCCAAAAAAACTGTAATAATACCTAGTAAAAATAGTGTTGATTTTAAAAACAGAATTTTTTAATTTGCAGAAAACACCCACAGCTCTAGAAAAATCTTACGGCACTTTAAAATTACTACTAAAACTGGCCAAATAGTAGTAAAATACTTGTTTGTATATAAAACTAATGTAATAATTGTTTATCATCTGTCAAAGTCAAAAACATTCAAACTGTTGTGTAGATTTGATTATTCACTGTTTTCACAAAAGTGCTATTATCTCAGTTACACTTTTCTATGGTTGGCTGCTTTCTACATAACTACGTTCAGTTTATAGTGACAATATCAGGAATGATCCATGCCTGTGAACTTGCCCCGACTAGCTAGAACATCCGTGTTGAATTAGGGCACTTATATTCGTACACATACATACATATACATATTATAATTTATACACATGTTATAAGTTTATACATCTTCCGTGCGCGGGAAAAAGTACTTAAGTCATAAAATGATCAAAATGCCTTAAGTTTACAGTTAAAAAGCTAATTTTTTGCGCATTTTTTGGCGTTTTTGTCATAAGCTATTGATATCAATCAATCGTTGCATTACAGGTCAAAAAGCTTTTAGCGTTTCAGCTCCTTTACTTCACAAAAGTCAACAGATGCAAGAGTTGAGGAAATGTGGAAGTTTTAACATGGGCAGAATGGTGAACGTTACACAGTGTTTAAAGTGGCCACTTAAACCAGCTAATGACAGGTCATTAGACCTGTAAATACCTAGACGTCCATATTCCCTCCTCAATAATGTTTTCTCTCTCTGTTGAAATAAATTAAATGGTCAAAAAGTCTTTAGTAATACTGTTTTAAGAATTTTTTTCGATTTTGTGATTCAAAAGACTTGTAAAAAATAAAATTCAACGCAAAATTAAAAAAACATAAAATGTATAAAATAATTTTTATAGTATGCCAAAAAAAAAGGCAAAACAGTTGAAGCCTTATGACTTGGCAGCTGTTTTCTCGATTTTTAGACACACTCAAAACTTTGATTAGCTCTCCTGAAAAGTTGACTTTTTTGAATTAAGCCCTTTTTCCCGCGCACGGAAAAAAAATCATCAATTTATTGTATTACTTATTTAATTTTTCATAACACTTTACATTAAGCAAAAAATTTGGCCGTTCACCAGTTATTCCTCATTCTACCATCTATTCCAGTTCGAGCAAACCAATTACTCAAACCAGATTTAAGTTTTGAAAATTATTCAGAATCCTTTGTCGCCTATTTGCAGACGCCTCCCCAATTCTGTGCAAAAAAGACAACCACACGTCGGACTTGTTATGCCTAACTAAAATCGATAAAATCAAGGTCTCGTGTTCCCAATTTCCGCACCCGAAAACTAAAACGATTTGTTTTCTTTTAAGAAAGTGTATCAGAATGATATCGGATATTTATTCACTGAAAACCAAATGCCACCTATGTAACGCCTGCATAACACCTACATATTCTTCTCTACGGATGCAAATCGTGGCACCGCACTAGGGCCCAAAATAGCAAAATTCTGAGTTTTGACCATAGGTGTCTCAGAAGAATCTTGGGTGTGCGCTGGTTTGACTTTGCATGTAATGAGGCAATAAGAGAACGGACGCAGTAAACTCCGGTGACAATTTTCGTCAAGCGGAGGCAATACGGTTGGCTAAGCCATATACTGCGGATACCTCCCGAGAGCCTTAACCACGCATGCCTACTTTACAAGGCACCAGGTTCTCGACGTCCTGAACGTCCACTGCTGACAGTTTGCTGGCAGTTTGTTTCAGAACTTTGGGACAAGAACCTGACTTGAGAGGACGCAAAGGAGTTGGCTTCCGACATATATGCATGGCGGCTCTTTGTGGATACCATATGCTCCAACTAGGGAGTGGACATGGAATGATGATGATGGTATCAGAATGAAATTTTCGGCGTCAGTTGCGCTTTTCAAAAATATTTATCATCAATGTTTTAAATATGTTCAAATTTTTTTAATTTTTTTTTTTTTTTTTATTATTTATTTTTGCACCACAACAGGCCAGGAGGCCCAATTACAGTGGTGAATTACATCACATAACACCCAGGCTTGAGAAAATACACCTTTTAATTTTTGTGTTCTCACCGGGAATCGAACCCGGAACCTTTCGTGTGTGAGTCAAGCGTCTTGACCACTACACCACGGAGGCCGCCAAACAAATGTTTGCAGACAGGCTGGATTTCCTCCCTAGGGAATTATTTAGATCTAAATTTGTTGCAACAGAGGGGAAATTCGGGTTGTCTACAAATATTTGAACATACTCAAAATATTGTTGGTTAAACTAACTGGTAGAACTGGTAACTAACTTAGAAGAAGTATAAAAAATGGAAAATTGTTTTCAGGCCCAGTAAACCATTGGTTCAATCGGATGAATCTCACCCAAATGGTAAAGGTTTCATCTCTTTTACTTCACAAAAATCAACATTGAAAGCCCTGATTGAAGAAAAGATGGAAGAGTTGAAGAAATTTAGATGTTTGAACATTGACAGAATGGTGAATTTTACACAATGTGTAAAGTGGCCACTTAAACCGGCCAATGACAGGTCATAAGCCCTGTAAATGCCCAGACTTCCACATTCCCTTCTTTAAAATGTTTCCTTTCTCTGTTGCAACGAGATTTTTCATAGAAAATTAATTAGTATGCTGGTAGACTTTAAACCTATTTAATATAACAGTCACTTACTTATATTATGCGAGTAAAAATACTATCGAATTTTTCAGTAGATTACTTGGTTTTACCATTGCGTCGATTTCAAAATAATGAATAATTAGTATTGCGGATAGCAAATTAATGAACCGCTTTTCAAAATGAATATCTAATCACATTAAATCCGGATTTCATACAAGTTGTTGCTGAGCGGTGTATCTACCCTTTTGATGATTATGCTACAAATCTGCCCATTTTCTTCGATTTCACTCCATAAACCTGATAGACGCAATAATCTCGAGATTTTATACTATATCCAGGCAGTGGATTATTCGAAAGCATATCATACTTGTTATTTTACGAGCAAGTGCGTAATACTGATAATGTTTTTTAATTTACTTTAAGTTATTGACTGCAGCAAAAAAGTGCTTTATATGAAATGAGATAATTATTTTTCCAATAAATGCACTTTATTGTATTAACATTTTAGGTGCCAGAACAGGAACAATAAAATAATACGGTGTAGAATCCAATTTATCGGCCTCGTGGTGCAGTGGTTAGCGCGTTTGCCTACCATGCAAGACGTTTAGGGTTCGATTCCCGACATGGTAGACATAAAATATTTATAAAAAAAAGTATTCTTTAACTATAATATTTTAGTCCCTAGACTGGTACCTAAAGCGTAAGACTGATCATCTTACCTTCATGTAACAAAAAATATTAACATACGCTGCGAATTGTGTAACTATCCAGTGCCTTATGCACCATTATGTGCGGAAAGGGAATAATGATGATGAAAAATAATCGGAATTAAAAACATTATTACACTTACAAACTATTACTAATAAAAAAAAGAAACGGTTAATTAAAAACAGTTATTCTTTAAAAATAGAAACAGTTTCAAACCGAAAAAATACTGTTACCGTAAGGAAGAATTTCATGAATATTATTCATTCAAAAATTAAAGTGCCCCTCTCCCATATGATGGCACTATTTTTCTTTCGTTTAAGGAGTTACCCCCATATTTTAGAAACAGTTTCACATAATATTTATACTAACTGGTATTTCGTTAAGTAAAATTTATGTTAACTGTTACAGTAGTTTCTTGTACCAGATTTTTGCCAACGCTGCTCTTAGCTGTTTTTTAGAAACCGTTCCCCTCGACAGTTTAATTTTTAAAACGGCAACTGTTACTGTGATTTCATTTAAATAACCGAAACGCCCTTCTCTACCCAGGACCTAAAGCATAATAGGCAAATTTGCCAACCAATACCCTGCAAGACAGACTGATCTCCACTCGATTTCCTTTTTCAAGATGTTTACTATCACCGAGTTAAAAACACTCGTCCAAAAAATTTATTCCATTTCATCCGTCCAAACACAAAAATGCTACTAGTACATTAGTAGGCACTACGAAAATATTTTGCACTTAAAATTTAATTTTCACAGAAATCCTGGATTGCGAAACGAATTCGAATAATTGTTACAATATCTCACAATGCGTTCTCACTTTCGGTCGATATTATATTATACAATAAACCGGCTGATCTCCTTTCGAGGAGAAATTTGGTTATACAGAATATTGTTCAGGACATGATTTTCCAATTTGGTTTTATTCGTTCATTAAACGGTATTTTGACGATATTTTTGTCAACTTCAATTATAACGTATGATATAATAAACGATATTTAATAATTATGTAACTATACCAAATAATTATTTAAATAAATGGTGTTGTCACGTTGGTAAATTGTGAAAATAAATCTTTTTATTTTGGGTACCTTTAATTTTATTAACTCTTTGAGCACCGGCCGAATACACATAGAATTTACCCTGTGCCCGGCCCATTTTTGTGAAATTTCATGCTTAGTGAAGGGTTTCTTAAACGTGTCATAATTATGATAAAACTACGTTAAACCAATTGAAACTTTTCGTAATTATTTGAAACAATTTGATGATTAATTTTTATTTTATGGTTTTGGCAAAATTGGCTTTTATGGAGAGCCACATTGCAATATTTGCACATATACCTAGAGAGTCGCACTCCTTTTTTGTGCTTTGTATCCCAAAGCCGTGTAAACACGTGATTATAATAACCACGCTTTGTGTTCCGGTCCCGTGTTTTCATGTAGTTTTTTTCGGGATACAACGTATTAAATAGACACGTTACAAGCGTAAAAATATGGGATCTCAAATCAAATGTATTTATCTTTCTTATTTTTTATTGATTTGCATGTACATTGTACATATATTGTGAATTGAGGTCTCTTTTTTTCAAATTGTAAGTAACGCGTATTTTTTAAGAATTAAGTGTATTTAGTAAGAATAAAACATGTTTTTTTTTGTCTGTAATTTTTAAATTACGGACGAAAATTGTTACCATGAGAAGAGAAAAGGTATTTCATACTATTTCCTTGGGATAATGTTATTAATTAAATATATTCACAAATACTAGTGAGCAAGTTTAGTATTGATAATTTTCGTGATGTCTTCAGCGCATTTCTCATTTGTTAATCATGCCTTACTTGTTTTTGCTAGGGAACTACATACCTGAAAAATTCATCCGGATAACTAGTTTTCCGGATAATCAACACAGCACAGCGTTCGAATAACCAACCATGAATAATCTAGTAGAGCTCATTTATGTAAACATTTTCTATGCGTGTACAATTTGAATTCCAACTATTAAATAAGCAAATTACAGATACGGTGTTTCCAATAACATATTTTAAACATGTACATTGTTTTCAAGGATGCCAAAAATTCTACAATTCGCAGGTTTTATTGGGTAATTAAATGCTATGTAGGACGCAGTAATTACATATATGAAGTACTACTCCGATCAGAATCAAAGCTAACGCATCCTTAAAATTGAAGAGTTATTACGATTAAGGCATTCTTAACATGCTTTTTATTTCTATAACACTATAAAAATGTTATTTTCATGTACTCAATAATCAAAGATTTTTTAAATATTTATTTAAGGAACATTAAGTTACTGTAAATTGGGCGGGATAAAGACAAGAATGCTTGAAGAGAGGATAAGAAGGGGAAGAAGATCTACATATTTATTATTATAATGTCTACTATGTTACATAATGCATTTTAAGTGTAAATTTTAAATCTGACAGAGCGATGTTTGTGTAATCTATATTTTTAAATTTTGTATTGTGCATTGAAAAAGTCCTACATGGTCCAATCCTACACTATATTGCATGGGTTTTCACTTTTATTTCCTTAAATCGTTTGACTTGTAGGTAATAAATGTATTTTAAAGAAAATAATATGGATTCGTTGTTATAATTTGATTTGTATTGCATATCTTATAAATAAATGTCATTATGTTATGGATGAAGAAACCTCATAAAAAAAAATAACATACAAAAATAATTTATACTTTACATGTTGAAGTCTTGTAATATAAAAATGCTATAAAATAACGTTGAATTTACTAGTTTACATAGATTTAATGTCTCCATAACTGAATCCTGCTTTTCCGGTATCATATTGAACTATTCATTTGTATTTTTATTATGGCTAAGAATCTTTCTTTACGCACGTAGAGTTCCGGGTTCGATTCCTAAAGTTCAAATATAATATTTCAAGCGTTTTCTGTGCAGTAATTCATCATTGGAATTTGGCCTCTTGGCTTGTTGTGGTGCAAAATATATACATATATATGTGTATATATTGTATATTATTACCTATTAATTTCTAACATTACGCTGTAAACGTAAGTAAAAGAAAACCAAACGAACATTACTCATGTATAAATGCAATGAAAATTAGAAACTAAAATTAAAAATAGGTATTCCGTGTCCAGGCGGACGAAGAATACAGTTTTTAGTGTGAAATATACCTAGAGTTCTAGACAACGTTTTCGACTTTCTGGTTTTTGATTTCTTTCAAGTTAAGATCATAAAAAAAAGAATTTAGTGGGGGTAGCCTCATAGTATTATGGTTGACGCATTCGCCTATCATTCTTGAGGTCCCGGGTTCGATTCTTGGCAGGGTCGACGTGATTTTTTTTTTAGTGGCGGCATGCACTGTGAAATTTCACTGTTCTTGGAGTTGTACCTAAAGCGTAAGTCTTATTATTTTACCTTCCATGCAACAAGCTGCGATTGGAATGCCCATGCACTGCCCTATGCACCACTGGGTGTGGATAGGGAAATTACGATTATGTTGGTTAGGTAAAACGATTTAATTTTAATGGATTTCAAATATTTTTATTAAATTTAATCATAAATAAGTTTTTGTTTTTATTATTCAGCCACTTATTTTATGTTCATTTTCTTTATCATATTTTTCTACTAGCTGACCCAGACAGACGTTGTCCAGCCCGAACGTTGGCTTGCCTTGGAAAAATACTTTTTATTGATAAGTAGGTACCAGGCACTTGTTTGTGATCAAATTTCAAAACGAAAAATTGTCACTTTAAAAAAAATATTGAATTTAGGTATTTGTTTATGGTTGAATTCCCAAACATAAAATAAATATTTTTTCAAATATGGCATTCTTTTTGCAAACGTCGAACTCCGGTCGTCTCACCAACAGAGGGTTGTACTTATGTAGGAATACGATTTTTAAAAATGTATTGAATTTAATATTATTTTACTGTTACCAAAAATGCAATAAAAATAAATAAATGGGTAGAAATTATAAGGAATTTAAGAAAAGAATCTGATTGAGATATACAAAAAACAAATGCTGTTTGTAAACATTCAAAAACAAACTTTTTTCAAACACAAAAAAAACAACATCTTTCCATTTGTTTTCAAATGTACTCTCCTCGAATGCAACCCTAGTAGATCGATGAATAAAACATTTATGCTCCTAACTTATTTTTTACATATTTGATTGAAGATTTTAATATTTACGAACTTGCACAGCGCAAAGATCTATATTTCTTTGAAAACCGCACGCTAATCGGTCAATCCGTTTAGGAGGAGTACGGTGACATCACAAGTACAGAGGAATAATACAATTAAAGATAGTGTATTAAAAAACACGAACAGGTTATCCGCAAATAAAAAACGAAATAGAAGTTTATACAAAAACAAGTTTATTTATTTAATAACTTTCTGCAACCGTTATGTCATTATTACTAAATAATTTTATTTTTTTAATAAGAAATAGTCTTGATGAACTCAATGAAACATTTTCGTATCAACATAAACATCGATGTTAATTTATACCGTCTCGATATGTACCGATGAAGATAGCTTTTGTAATCGCGGCCCAGGTCTAATGAGGAAAGGGTTTTTTGATTTCTTTTTTTTTGTGAAAAAGAGCATTTTTTTAAATTTTATAAATCGTATTAGGAGCGCTATAATTTTTGAAAGTTTCGTATTCGTGACATTACTCCGCGTGTGACGTCAGAGGTTCTCTTCCGCTTATTTTAGGTCAGTTCTGCCGATTGGTCCGTTGACGGTAAACAAACCGCAAAATCTTTCTCAGCTCTCTTATCATTAATTGATTCAAATGAACTAGTGACGTCGTACAAAGTCGTTCGTTTTTAAAAACAGAGATGAAGAATGTTTTAAAAAAGGTTATATAGAAGTCTAGGCATCCACAGGGTTTTTGACCTGTCATTAAGGTTTAAGTGGCCACTTTACAGAGTGCGTAACTTAAACATTTATATTCCTTCGATTCTTCCATCTTTTGAGGTTTTTATTAAAATATTTTAAATTATTTTTTTGTACATTATCAAGTAACTTTGCCATTTAATTTAATGCTTTAATTTTTACCGCGCGCAAGAGAATATTTTTGTGTCCAATTTCCCCTAGGGCTGTGGATTCTTATTGGCCATGGCCTTGTAAAGGAACTTCTCGGATGCTTTTGTTTTAATTTGTTTTTGATGTTTAGTTTGATGGACTTTTAACAAATTCACTTATTTTTTTAAACACTAAACTCCCACATTTATTGTTTATTGTCCACATGTATCTGTGACATTACAAACTTCGCTTAACAATGAGTAAGTTAGGTGTTTTTTTATTTGTTTCTACCAACCTGAAAAGTTTTTTTTTAACCTTTTTATGCATCGTATTATCAGCGATATGATTTTTTAAGGTTTTGTTATTTTGAAATTACGCCGCGTGTGACGTCACTGGTGAGTTCTGCTGATTAGTGAATTGGATTCCCGTACCCCGAGATTCTATCACAACACTTAATCCATGCAGTTTTGATAATATTTTTCCAAGAATCTTCGCCGTTCAATTTAATGCTCTCATTTTTACCGCGCGTAGGAAAAAAATTACATCCAATTTTCCGTAGCACTGAACTTCCCCAATCACTTTTTACATCCAATTTTCTTTGGCATTGAATAACCTCATTGTAAAATTACTGCCATCTAACGGTTTTTTATAAAATTAACGTTTACCTACTAAAGACCAACAAAATAATTTGTATAACTTTCTAGTAGACTTTGTATAAATGTCTGAAGAGGGGATTATTATTGTAAAAAATATTTTTATAAATTTTTATAATGTGATTTAATTTGAAATATTTTAAGTATGTCTATACTCTGTTGAGGATATACTAAAATATGTGTGAATACACTTACTAGTATAAAAACAATCATTTAAAAAAAAAATAAGTGTGTAGCAGATTAGTTAGTTTTTGAAAGGCGTATTGAGTATAGTTCACTTTAATTGTTGATTAATTTATAGTTAAATGGTTATTTTATTTAAGTTATATTAATATATTCGTACTACTGAAAGATCAAATAAATAGAAGTAAATCCACCCTAATTTTACAGTGTCGTGTGGATTTGGACGATACGTGTGAGATGGCCCAATGAGTATTACTAACGAGGAAGTTCAGTGCAACGGTGAATTGGATATGAAATGTGTTTTCGTCCAAAAATTAGAGCATTTCATTATATGGCGAAGTTTTTCGAAAATGTATGAAAAATTAGTAAAAAGGATTTTGATAAGATTAAACTAGTTGGAATGACGTAATTATTTCTCCAAAATCAACCAGTGATGCATTTCCGGTTACCGGGTAGCCAACCCACCAATCAGGACAACTCACTGCAGAAAACTTGCGACGTCACAGGCGGAGTAATTTCAAAATCACCAAACTTTCGAGAACCATAGGGCTGATAATGCGATTCCCAAAGGATATTTATGTTTTAAATTGCCTTATTTTATTAGCCTATTGTAAAATTTAGTAAAAAAATAAATAAAAAATCACTGAACTTCGTAGTTATTTGTTAATCCGCATTTGGAGAATTTGAGAATAAAAATATAATAATCACTATTAATTTTTAGGTATTCTTAAGGTTTGTCAGCCTCGTGGTGTAATGGTCAGCGCATTTGCCTACCATGCAAGAGGTCTCGGGTTCGATTCCCGACAGGGTAAATATTAAATATTTATTCAACAGGGTGTTTTCACTCTAAAATATTTCATAGTCCCTGGGCTGGTACCTGAGGCTTAAGACTGATCATCTTACCTTAATGTAACAAAAATTATTAAGATACGCTGCGATTGGTGTACCAATGCAGTGCATTATGCACCATTAGGTGCGGATAGGGAATGATGATGATGATTCTTAATGTGTTAGTGTCTACTTAAATTATTGTTGTAATGGTTGTAATATCAACAAAAAAATATATTTTTATTTAAAAGCGTGATAATCAATTTATTATTAAATATTAATATACTTTCAGTCACCGGAGGTTGCTGCGTCTGCTGGTTATATTTCTGTTTTTTTTTATTCTCAATTTTTTTACGTCACGATACAAAACTAATTCAAGTTTAAGGGTTTTATAAAAAAACTTTAAAATCTTACCAGAAAATTATTTTAATTAACCGCAAAATGCACAGCAAAGTCCAAATCACAAGGAAGTTTCTGGTTTTATGATAATTTCTTCATACAAGTATATTGGTATTTTGGCAAGATAAGAGGTCATTCCTAACATGACATGGGTTATTTAAGTATTTATATTTTTTCATATAAGTGATAGAATAATTAGCATTTGCACTGTGAATTACAGATGATTAGGATCGAAATATGCTAATTAGAGCTGTTAAGAAAAACAGAACTAGGACCATCTAAAAACCATTAAAAGCGCCTAGTTTAATCTGCCATCTTCGATACACAAATATTACAAATAATTGTGAAAAACGGAAAAATAACCAAAACAGAAAATTTCATCTTAGACTCTTTTTCAATAAAAAAATCGAACCGTTCGGTTTTTGGGTGTGGAAAACAGGACAGCGAAATGACGATTTTTTTATATTTTATTTGTATTAAATCAGTCCGTCGTGCAGTTGTCCTTTTCGCACTAAATGGGGGAGGCATCCGAGAAAGAGTGACAAAACGACAATGTTTAAATACCTATTCGTTATTTTTTTATCTACCGCATGTCTTTTTAATCATGCGCGTTCATTGGGTCGAGCCTAGAGTATACATTTATTTATTTATTACTTGTTCGAGCATTACTACTACCCATTCTAGATAACGCTGATGTTTCCATGACTGATTTAAGCTGTGAGCAACTAGATAAACTTGAACGACTTCAGAATACATGCATAAGGTACATTTTTGGTCTTAGGAAATATGACTACATTTCTGTTTATCGCAGGCAACTGAAATGGCTCAAAATTAGACAGCGGAGAGACTATCACTCCCTCTCACTTCTGTTCAATGTACTTCATAGTCCTAACGCTCCTTTATACCTGCGTGAAAAATTTCAACGCTTATCAGTTCATGGTTTACCTCTTCGTTCTAATTCTCAAGGCACTCTCTTAATACCCATCCACAATTCCTCTTTCTTCTCTAACTCATATAGTGTCCATGCGGCTCGACTGTGGAATCATCTCCCATCCACCATCAAAGATGTTACTACATTATCTCTGTTTAAATCACGTCTGAAGAAATATCTCCTTTCTCTTCCTTAATCTTTCCTCCTTTCCTCTTTCCTCTTTTATTCCTTTTCCCCATTGAGTAATAGGTTTGATTTAAGGTTATTTATTACGTTTATTTCTATTTTAATATATCTTTAGCTTTTTAATATTTTTTTCTATTGAGTATGTTCTGTAACTTGAATTATAAAAATAAAACTTTTATTTCATTGGTTGGTTGGAAGAAATTGCCTTTTGACAATAAGCCCGCCAATGTACAAATAACATTATGTTTAATAAGTTGAATAAAATAAAATAAAAAAATATTTTAAATCTATGGTTTTTTTTAAACTGTGCACAAAACGGACACCGTCGCCATATTGCCTAGTAGGTGAAATAATTAATCCAGATGACTTTAACTTTTACTATAAAGGGTTCTACTCTATTTTTGCTCAAAATTCAACAGATTGGAAAGCTGAGGAAATTATGATGTTTAAAGATAGAAAAAATGGTAAATGTTAAAAAGTTTTTAAAGTGGCCACTCAAACTAGCAAATGACATGTCATATGCCCTGTAAATCTCAAGTCATTCTCTTCTCAAATTTTTGTTCCCTTTTTTGCGAAAAACTTCTGTAGGATTTATTCGGAAATCAATGCCTACTTTCCAAAAAAAAAATAGTGCAGAAATTGAATCAAACATTTCTTATGTACAAAAAAAAATCAAAACAATCAAATAACCAATGGCAAAGTGCTGTCACGAGTGGATATCAAGATCGATGACAGCCTCGGAAACAGCACACAAACTCAAGTTCCCATTAGGAACTTAAATGAATATCTGACAATATATTAGTAGTGACATTCTAAGTTACATAGACAGTTCAGGAATGTAGTTCAAGTCCGACATTTCAATAGTAAGTTACAAAAGTAAAACGTTTACGAAGTTACTCAGTTTATACGACATGTAATAAACACTAATCCAAACACAACATCATTTGATTCTGTCAACCTCCAACTAGGTAGGAGCTCGCGATGCACCCACTTCCATCAAATCCTAAATGTTTATTAATTAATTTATTTTTGTATGGATGCCTTCCGCAAATATTAATAGCATTGACTTTAGCAACAGCATTTAGCATGCTATGCTATTTTTATTTTATTAGCATGCTAGCAAAATAAAAAAATGCATCTATTTAAGTTAGTATTTTAAAAGCATATCGGTATGTTTTAAAAATAAACAGTATTTTTAAATTATTCAAATTATTTCGTCGCTCCACATTTTAAAGTCTATGTACTTGTATATTTAAACATGTTTAAATATCTAGAAAAGGGTGACAAATGAACGGAGATCGTATTGTATTGCATTGTATCCGTACTAAAAAATACGAGCTAGCAGATTTTACACTTTTGTATAAATTAAACTTTTCTCAGAATGGAATGGGAGATTTTAGGTAAAGCCAGTAACTGCAATTGAAAATTAAGAGTACGGAACCTAAAACACATATTTTGAAGTATTTTATGCGCCTTAATAGGCTTTTCTATATATTTTAAACTGTAAAACAACCATTTATAGTGATGTTTAAATGTTTAGAAACCCTAACGTTTTCAAACAAAATTTCAATTAACTGATTAATTTCAAGGAAATTACATCAATTTAAGCACGCATAAATTTTCAAAGAGCTCGTTCATTCGTGTACTTGAGAAACCTTATTTTAATGAAATCGTTTAAGTTTAGGATAATTATTACAACCTCATTAGTACTAATACATATGTTGGTGGTACTGAACAGCCTTTTGGTAAAGCAAATGGTCATTTTTATATATTTATTTTATTTTATTATTTTTTCACGCCCATAAGGCTTTTACACACACGAAAGTCATATAAAATATAAGTATATAAACAAAATTGAATTGAAAAAATACAATACAAAGCAACAAAAGATAGAACAGTGTAAAGAAGTAAAGTTGGTGTAAAAAAAAGAAGATGAGTATATAAACAACATAAATTTAAAAAAAATACAATTTAAAGTAATAAAATATAGAACAGTGTTTAGAAGTTAAGTTGGTTTTAGAAAATTATAATAATATATATATTCAATTTTTTTATTTTTTTAAATTTTTATATAAGCTAAAGAAATGGAGTTAAAAGTTTAAAGCAGCTAGGTACATAATGTTATAAAATACACTATGAACAGAATATTAAGTTCTATTTTATTTGGAACATAATACATTGATATTTAAAATTTACAAGACTCACGTAAAAGACATCGATGTTGTTAAACACATAAGTGATAATATTAAAATTTTGAAAATAATTATTGCCTGAATACATATTTAGTAATATTCATCGCTGTCCGAGGGAAGGTGAAGGTTTTAGACTCTCCAAAACAAGAATCCAAGGAACTTAAACCAATCTGTATCATAAATAACGCAAAATGGTTAATGAGTTGTCAAAAAGATTAGGGATGCTGGGTCTATCGCATCGTTTCGTGGGATAGCGATAGTTTTAATTAAAAAACAAATATCCATATAGGTAGATATATGTCATCCGAAAGCATCTGAATTTTAAAACAATGTTTTGTTATTGAAATTATGTTTGTATATATCTCTCTTCAATCCGTGCCTCATCCCTGAGAATGGTGATTACGCCTGACTCCAGGCATGGCTCGTCTGTGGACAGTCTCTCTCCACCTGGAACGGTCTTGTGCTTTTCTATTGGCATTAATTAGTGATGATTCTGATAACTCAGTGACTGTACCGCTCCATCTTGTCGGTTGACATCCACGCGACCTTGTCTCTTCGACACTTCCCAGGAGAATGGTTTTCTCCAAACTTTGAGAGTCTCTCCTGGAAATATGCCCAAAAAACTGCAGGTTTCTTTTCTCGGACATGGATATCAGTATTTCTCCTATGTCCAGTTTCTGGAGAATAGATGCATTGGTACGTCTGGCCATCCACGGAATCCACAGTACTCGCTGCCAACACCACATCTCGAAAGCTTCGATTTTTTTTTTCAGAATCCCTCAGTGTCCAACACTCCACTCCGTACACGAACACTGAGAAAACAAGGGCTTCACCAGATTGTAGATATATATATTGTTTATTGGTTGAGGTATAACTAGGTGTTCAAATTTTATTTGCATTTCTAAAATTAGTACATTACATTACAAGATTACTGAGAACTTTTTTATTAAAAATTTAAAAAAATACTGTTGTCATACATTTCCTGTGTACAAAGTATTGGCAAATATTTAGAATGTTTCGATCTTTCTAAAAATACAATACATTATAAAAGTAAAATGTGTTCCCTATAAAAAAAACACACGTCAAGTCAGAATTTGCAAGGAAACGAAGGGGTTTCGATACATTTTCGCAGTATTGTACATACCTTTATTTTAAAAATGTAGCTGAAAAATTCGCTGATCATAAATTAATAATAAAAACAATTCAGCTACCCTAATTCCTCTTGTAATACGCTCTGTGAAAGATAAATATGAGTATAAAACATTAGTCAATAAATAAATACTTTGTAACAAAGCGTCATTATCATGTAACTAAAAAAGTAAAAAAACGTGTGCAATATTCCAGTAAGATTCGAGAATAGGGCTCCTGATAACCGACAAATCAGACATACTGTATAATAATTATTTTTGATATAATGTACCTACTACGTACCTTTAAATTATACTATTATTAGCTTGTTTAAATGTACGATATTTGTTTTTAGTTTTAGTTTTAATTCGTTCCGGGAAGAGGAAAGTTGTATTTAGCATAAATTATTTTCAAATTGAAAGTTAAACATAATGTCACGGATATTAGCGATCTTCTTGGTTCTCTTGGTATGAAACATTATAATATTTTTTTGAATGACAGAACGGTCTGATCGCTTCGCACACTGCGTTACATTGTCAATTCTGTTAATGTTAATATCTAAATTTTTAAAACTCTTTTTCTTAAACTCGTGCAGTGTCCAAGCGGCTCGACTGTGAAATCATCTCCCATCAATTATCAAAGATGTTTCTACAGTATCTCCATTGAAATCACGCCCTAAAAAAACATCTCCTTTCTCGTCATTTAGCTCTCTTCTTTTCCTCCCATTTTATTCCTTTTTATTTAGAAGACTTGTATCGATATAAACTTATTTATATGGACATGTTCCTTAATCTGTTTTTGCATGCATTTAAAAAAAATTCTAGCGTACCCACGTTTTGTAACTAAAATTATAAAAAAGTTGGGAAAAATGACATTTGTCAGTAAACTCGCAATTGTACAAATATGTATGTACACGTGAATCAAAGAAGTACATTTTGAGGAAAAGGTAAGGGTTATTAATTTTATTTGTAATATTTGTTGTGGTGCAACAGGTCCAAAAGAGCTGAAATCTTCACATTTCACATGGTTAGAATAAAATAAAATTTAGTTATTTGTAATCGTGGTTACGCTTGAAAATAGAAAGTTTTTTACTATTTTATTTGTATTATCAACATTAGTACAGCGAATATGCATACAAATGAAAAAAAAAACTATCTATCTCAATCCAGTTTATGTTACCAATAAGATCTTGAGTATGCCCTAACTTTATATTAAGCAAACACTATAGTGAACCCATTATTTAATTAAAAACTATTTAATTTCTTCTTATTATTAGTAAATGCTTTAAAAATGAAAAACATCGAATGTCAAAAATGCTTTTTTTCGTAGGAGTTTTTCAGTTTTCAATATAAAATTTAAAAATATAGATTACACAAACATCGCTCTGTCAGATTAAAAATTTACACTAAAAATGCATTATGTAACTTAGTAGACATTATAATAATAAATATGTACATCTCCCTTCCCCTCCTTATCCTCTTTTCAAGCATCCTTGTCCTAATCCCGCCCAATTTACAGTAACTTAATTTTCTTAAAATAAATATAAAAAATTCTTTGATTATTGAGCACATGAAAATATCATTTTTTTATGTATAAATTGTATGTATTTATTTGATATGTAATATATTTTCTTTACTAACTTTGAATACTATGTGGAAATCTGTTATTAGTTCTGAGTTTATACACTATATCTGTTTGTTTACTATAAATATGTATGTAGAACTGTTAATTTCCCAAATAAAATAAAATAAAAGTAAAAATAAAAATAAAAATAAAAATAAAAATAAAAATAAAAATTAAAATAAAAATTAAAATTAAAATTAAATAAAATAAAAATGATATTCAAGTCGTGGTGGAGTAATTTTTCCATTTTTTTTTAGTACACTTTAAACGTAAAAAACAATACACGAAGAAAAAAAAACATAGAACATTTCAGGTTCAACTTGCTAAAAAAGACTCACGCTCTTGTGTTTGGCTATTCGATATGTGAGTCTATATCACTACAAAGAAACCACAGCCGGTCAAGAATATCATTGAGAAAAAATATAGAAGTTTAATCATTGCCGCCAGAATGTTATTATTGTTATCATATACATTTTAAGCGAGCAGCTTAAAGTTGATATGTTTAAATCTATTAAAACGGAAGCTAGTTGTTGTCAACTTTTCCAAAACAAATTTAGTCCATTTTTAAACCCATTGAGACTAAACGTTGAGATCAGCTCTTGCGGCAGTTTATTCCAACCATCAACAATCCTATAGCTCAGGAAATGCTTCCATGAATTTAGATTGAATATGGTTTTCTCCAGCCTGAGACTGTGGCCTCGAAGACGAGCATATTGTGTAAGATTGAACATGGGATCCAAATTTGTGCAGCTTTAGTGACTGTTGAGTATCTTCATTTTAGACCAACGTACGCGTGTTGTCATACCTACCTTGGTTATTGTTGACGATACATCGTATGCACTGCATTTTGTGGTTACCTACCGTATGATATGGGACTCGTTGCACATTATTCATTGAATATACGATACTCGTATACCAATTAAATTTGTAAGTAAAATGCTTTAATCAGAACAAAGTTTCGAAACTTACCAGGCTTTTTAAAAAATATTTTAGCATCATAACATTACTTATGAAACATATTTTTAAAGAGGTTTTGAAAGAAGGTATAAACTATATTTTTTTCTTTAATAGTAAAACCTCTTACCAAGTTCTCTGTTTTACCCTTTTCGATATAAATAAGTGTTTAAAATAATAAAAAAAATACTGACGCACCCACACTTTATACACACAATATGAATACAAACATCGCACACATACAACTTTGTAAAGTCTTTGCTTATATACTATGCATTATTAGTATCACAGTAGATTTTCCTTTATTGGCTCAATTATTGTTAGTATATTTCTAACTATTTGTTATGTAATAGCTGTAAAAATCCCGAATAAAATAAAATGAATAAATGAACAAATCTTGTTTCAGTTTGTTCAGTTAAATTTAAATAACACATATTTTCAACAACAATTCCAAGATCCTTTACATTTTTCTACCTACCAAATATAAAAAAGGGCCATTCCTTTTTAAAAAATGGAAATCATGCGTGATTTTGATGTGATAAAAATATTGAATTTTGTATTTTTAGGCATTGAGTAAAAATGCTGTGTCTAGACCAAGTTATGGACGGTCAAGATCACACTATTTGTACGAGCCATGGAGAGCACTTTTAGAGCGTCCATCTTGGTACTCTAAAGCGCAAGGTAATGAATTGAAAAACATACAAGAACGATTTTCAATTATGAATCAAGGTGTAGACATCAACGAACGGGCATCGTTAGGTAAAATACTTATTGGTTTATTAACTTCATTACGATATTATTTTTGTCTATTATTATTATTTTGGATTATTTAACTAAATCTACAAGTCTCAAGCAGTTTCATTCTAGCCAGGTGTTTATTCAATTTGCAGTCCTCTGTCAGGCTCTAGTGATCACTCACTTGGTTTTCTTTGTTTAAAAACGAAAGCAAACTTTTGCGAGTACCTTTTAAGTAATTCCTTCCTATGTTTGATATCACTTTAAATCATAGTAATGATTCCATTTACATTTTTAAAAAAAACCTGAGTTTAAATAACGAAAACACAAAAATATTTCAGGATGTAAGAGAAAATATAAAATTATATTAAGATGTATCAGGAAACACACTGTTTTACGAATTTAAGAGTATTTTATTTGAATTCATACATATTTTTATTTTTTTGTAGATTCTGCTAAATACATGCAAGAACCTTCGTGCGGACCGAAAGAGATATTTTGTGAATTTGTTGCGAATTATCCCTTGAAAACTATTGAAAGTAGTTTGAAAAATACTGTAAGTTACCACCCCAAATACAAATAGGGGTTTTTTAAAAAAAAAATATTTACAATTTTAAAAAACCCGTTAGGGTTACATTAGAAATTTAATATTGTCTAGTCATTTTATGTCTCGTCTAGTGTAGTTAGTTCAGTCATCATGTGCTTTTTCAGATTGATTTTAAATTTGTCTCCATTAAAAGTTTTCAAGTAGTAAGGTAGGTTGTTGTAGTGTTTAAGGCCATTATGTAGTATTTTTGACTGTCCTGTGTTTGTCTTTGCTTTTTCAATATGATAGTGTTGTTGTTGTCTGGTGTTATATTTGTGTATGTCAGCATTTTTGACCAATATTATGTTGTCGTCTTGTATGTTTCCCAGTGTTATTTTGTGCACAATTTTTAAGGTCTCAATTTTAGTCAAGTAGTTTATGTCAAACTGGTGTGTTTTTTTGTACAGTTCAGTCGTAGAGGTCAGGTAGGGTAGGTTGTATGTAAGTTTAAGAATTTTATTTTGTTGTCTTTGTATTCTTGTTGTGTCTGTCTTGTTGCCAGTTCCCCAATTTACTCAATTTACTTTTGACATAGGCTTCGTACATCATAATTTTTGCCTTTCTTGGTATATAATCTTTAATTTTGTAGAAGAGGATATGTAGTGATGCCATTACTTTAGTGAG
Source organism: Micrasema longulum (assembly GCF_059751315.1). Taxonomy (NCBI): domain Eukaryota; kingdom Metazoa; phylum Arthropoda; class Insecta; order Trichoptera; family Brachycentridae; genus Micrasema; species Micrasema longulum. The sequence continues at coordinate 220,050 of NW_028277736.1, forward strand.
TCCGTCTATGTGTTTTGTCCATTTTAATTGTCTGTCCATTGTGAGTCCTAGGTAAGTCACATGTTCTAGTTCTTTAAGAGTTTCGTTGTTTATTTTTATGTTCATGTTATGGTTCTTCCTTTGTGTTATAACCCATAATTAGTACTGTAAGTTGCGACTTCAGATAATTTCACCACATATACTGATTATTGCTTACTACTTTTAATACTATAGTATTTAATTAAAACCCTTTGAACCCCAAAAACCACATTTTACGACCTTAAATCATCTAAACAAGGACCTAACTATGTGTAACTAAATAAACAGCTGTGGTAGTCAAATCGGTAAGTACAATTCTTGATTATCTTATATTAGTCAGTGCTTAAAGAAATTAGCTTTCCAATCTATTTATTTATTACCAGGAAAATCGATTATTAGATATGCTATTGCTAGTTGGAGCCTTTCCAGTAAAACGTTTTTCAAAAAAACAAACAAACAAACCATCACGCCGTTTCCCCGTAAGGGTAGGCAGAGAGGATAGAACGCCACAACACTCTATCTTTGCATACAGATCTCGCTTCCTCTACATTCATACATCTTCTCATGCACGCGCGCCGATTATTCCGACTTTTGACATGTCCATCTTTAAGTATTTGTTGGATTTGGTCATGCCATGTCTTTCTCGGTCTTCCTCTATTTCTGCATCTATCAACATTCGCTCTCGCTGTCCATTCGTTCTACATGTCCAAACCAGCGCAGAGCTCCTTTCTTTATTTTGTCGATAATGCTTGTCTCAGCCTTACATAATGTACGGATCTCAACATTTGTGCGTCTATCGTACATAGTTTTACCACACATTCACCTGAGAGATCGCATTTCGACAGCATTCAGCCCACTTTCATCCCTGTTTTTCCAAGTCCATACTTCGCTCCCATACATCAGGGACGGGACCAGGACTCCGTTGTGAACTGCCAATTTTGCCTCTTGTGACAAGCATTTATTTGCCAAGGTCGATTTAAGTGCACCGTTCACTCTGTTCCCGGCACTCAGCCTCCTTTCAATATCTTTCTCAGTCATTCCATCCCTAGTGAACATACTTCCCAGATACACAAATTCCTCTACTTGTTTTAGTACAACTCCATTCACAGTGATTTCACATTTAGTCATACTTTCATTTCTTTCAAAAACCATCACATTCGATTTATCGACATTCATCAGCAGTCGCTTCCATTAAATAAAAACAAAACTAGGATTTGAAATTAATTGACTAATTCGCTGGAATACTGGTAAGGAAGATGTGACTACACTCAGCAAAGTTGCTTGTCTGTAAACGTTTACAGCTCAATTGTTTACTACATATATTATGATGTTTAGAAAAGGAGTTTGTTTTACAGTTTTTATTACAGGTTTTTCCGTAAGATTATAATTATTAAAGCATTAAAAAATATTTACTTTGTCACAAAAATCGATGAATTTAGCATAAATAGAGTGGGTTTCATATATTTTTTGAGTTTGGCTTTAAATACCTACTTTCATATTTCCAATACATTTTATTTTGTTAGTAAATTTTAAAAAAAATAAGCTTTTAATATTAATCACAAAAATGATTTTGTCCTGCACCAGTATTGCATCTTTAACGCATGCTTAAATCAAAAGACAATCTTGATTTTTTGGAAATTTTGAAAAATATGGACGTATTTATCTTTAAAAAAATGTATTTTAGATTCATCATATTTTCATATTCTTCTTGTGTATTTAAAACAAATTCTTTAAATACTAAGTAAGATGGATGCATTATCGTAGGTGTTTTTGTTATAATTTGTGTACCTTAAAGGATAAAACACAAAAGTCCACTTTTGGCAGTTTTGAAGTTAATAATGCAGAATGCGCTATTTAATATGCAAAGCACTTAAGCCCCCTTTCGCATTGAAAATGTGTTTTCAAGTTAAAATTAAAATCTAAATTCCACATTGTTTTAATGCAAAAAACATCAGTTGTTCCAAATATGCTATTTTAATATTTATTATATGGCACAAGCGCCTTTTATAACAAAATAATGAGTTAGTAAGAAATACAAAAATTAAAAAACAGTTTTAAAACATGGGTATAAAAAGAAAAAAACAATAAAAAGAAAAAATAAAAATATATAAATATAAAGCCTGTAACTGGGAGGACGGATCATCGGTGGCAGAGCGATAAGAGACTTCAATGCCTATCGATTTAACCCCCATGTATGTTCAGCGATATTCAGTCATTTAAAAAATTACTATCGTAGACTTAAAAGTTTGGCTACACTTGGGACATCCAGCCTAAAATCGAATTTTTACTAAAAATTCTTAAAAATCTGAATAACTTTTAAACGACTGAATATCGCTGAACTTACATAAGAGCTAAATCGATAGGCATTGAGGTCCCCCATTGCTCTGCCACCAATGATCCGTCCTCCCAGTTACAGGCTATATAGTATATATACATGTATGTATGTCAGCAGACAAAAAATAAATCAATTAACACCAGATCATAAGCATAAGTAGCTTTTGCAAATAATTCGTTAATCGTAACAATAGGCGGCCTCCGTGGTGTAGTGGTCAAGACGCTTGACTCACGCACGGAAGGTTCCGGGTTCGATTCCCGGTGAAAACACTAAAAAAAAAAAGATTTTTCTCAAGCCTGGGTGTTCTGTGATGTAATTCACCACTGTAATTGGGCTTCCTGGCCTGTTGTGGTGCAAAAATAAATAAAGTTATATAAAATAAAAATATAAAGTATTTATAAAGAGATGATTTGAATTCACCTAGACCCGAGTTAAAAATGTCGATATTAGAGGTTCATTCATTTCCTAGTCTGTGTAGACACGGTATAGGTGAGTGACAAAGACAGTTGGTTTGAGAAGGGTGACAAAAATAAAGACTATTTTGTCTTGTTCGACGTGTTAGTATATTAATATTTATAAAATCCAGGAGTTCATGACAATCGGATTTACAATTAATGATTTTATATAAGAATATTAGGTCAGTTATTGTCCTGGGATCCTCCAGAGTAGATAAATTCAAAAAAATTAACAAAGACTTGAAGTTAATTTATTCTATAGGAATATGTTGTTTGAAATAAATGAATCTTTAAAATTTTCGTTTTGGTTCTTTCAACGCTATGAATTTTTATTATCAAAATAATTATTATTTTACAGTAAAAGTTCTTTATAAATTGAAATTATCTCATTTGGTTCAAAAGTTGTGATATTTTGGTATTCGCACAATCGCACAATCGCAAAATCTTATTTTTTTATTATTTCGTTCAATGTGACTTCCATGGTTTATCCTTTAAAGTACGAGTACATATTTTATCATTGTTTTTATGTGAAATTATTATGGGATGTAAATTTAAGTTATTACATCCTCCCCATCCTATAATTCTATACGGCTAAATCAATTGTACCGTGGAAAAATGTCTTACAAATAAAACAATTCTTAGCCTAATAAATATGTACATGTGTATTTTATAATATTTTCAATAACAACTAAGTATATAGGTACCTGAGAAAACATTATGAGATTTATTTGCCGAATGTTCCATTTTTTTAACCGATGCCGATCATGTGCAGAAGATCTTAAATACCAATTGACATCCTTTTGCTGGCTTTCCTTCAGACTTTGAAACATTTTTACACTTTATTTTAGTAATAAATTGTTATTTTTTACTGCAGATGATAAGTTACAAAGACGTTCTTGGGGTAGATGAGGTTCCAGTGAAACTAGGATCAAGAATAACGGATTCTGTTTATAAATTTGGCCTTTGTAAATCCGTAGAAAAAGTAAGACCAAATTTTGGAAATAATAGTTACTAAACAAATTTAGTTGTTAGGTTTTTCTAAAATTTTGTCAGGTGCGTTAAAAATATACCATCAACTTGATAACTTTCGTTTACAATTGTCACGGTTGTCTGCGTCACATACTGCAGATGCCTACCGACAGCTTTAACCGTTCTTGCCTACTAAACAAGGTAAAAGGTTCCGCCTCCATTGCTGACCTGGCGTGGAAGACCCTCAAAGTTAAAGGTCGAAGAAATGACCCGAGGGTTGTTTGTGAATTCCACCTGCTTAAATTTAGGGGCGGATATTATCTGATGACCAGTTATTTTCAATGCCCTCACACATGTGCATAGCTACTTCAACTATTAAGATATGATTGAAAATTATCAGTCAAATATTTTATACAATACTCAAAAACATAAATCAGTATTTTCCACTTAAGACATACAATATTGGAAAATGTCTTTCACTCGTTTATGCAGAAATATCTGTTCAACTGACAAATTGTCAGAGTTTAACTTACTTTTTGTAAGTTTTTAAGTTCCTAAACGTCAAAAAATTCATAGTAATGAAATCATATTTTTTTGGAAAAATATAGAAATATATGTTTTCGACACACGGGCATTAATATATGCACACATGTCTTCACCCTCTCAATCTCTAAAGCGTGTTTACACACGTGAAAAAACATAACTAATTTACATTTCATGTATTTGTATCTGTCGTTGGTTTTATTCTCAGTTTATTTTTTAAACCTGTGTTACTGTTGATATCCTAAATAAATAAACAAATAAATTAAATGTCATGTATAATCTCGAAAGCGGATCCTTTCATCTTCATTAACACTTGCTCTAGATTATCGTAAAAGCAAAACATTAAAAAATATCAAATTAATATTTTCTGAATGTTTATTTTTAGATTATCTACCCAAAAGTTGGATTAAATATAAACGATGAAAAACTTTTTATCGTAAATCATAACAAAACTCTCCAAGGCATGAGGGTGGAAATATGTCAGTAAGTATAAAAATTGTAAACAAAATTTAAATGATTGTATCGTACAATGGCGAATATGATCACACTTTATGATACATGATTAAGTATGAGTATAGTTATACTCACAGACCCTTACTTATAAACCTGGTATAAAATACGCCTAGGCATAGCGGTAGAGTAAATATTAAAAAATCATCCTTAATATAGTGGTAGAATACGGTTTATAAGGTAGTGTTTACCTGTTGTTTTTGTGCCACAACAGGCCAAGAGGCTCAATTGAACGTAGTTATGCAGAAAGCAGCCAGACATAGAAAAGTGAAACCGAGATAATACCACTTTTGTGAAAAGAGTGAATAATCAAATCTACACAACAGTTGGAATGTTTTTGACTTTAACAAAAAGAGAGCAATGAAAACATTGTTTTTTTATATGACAAACAAGAATCTAATTATGTATTTGACCAGTTTAAATGATTGTTAAAGCACCGTTAGTTTTTGTAGTGCTGTGGGTGTTTTCTGCGAATCTAAAAATGTAATTGTAATGTTTTTGCAATCGACACTGTTTCAGAAGGTGATTAATACAGTTATTTGTACAAAAGCGGTCTGGCTGTTTTTAGCAGAACATAAAATTGACTTTACTGCACCCGATAACAAAAAAATGTTTTTTTTTTTTCAAAATTGTGGACTGGCTGCTTTCTGCATAACTACGTTCAGTTACAGTGGTGAGTTACAACACTGATCTCCCAGGCTTGAGAAAAACCACTTAAATTGTTGGTGTTCTCACCGGGAATCAAACCTGGAACCTTGATTACTACACCACGGAGGCAGCCGTTTCATAAAATTTCTAGTTTTTGGCAAACTTCATAAAAAACTGTTGCGAAAGGATTCTGTATGATATCACAGTGCGTTCACTGTAACACGTTGAACATAACTGATCGATTCCTTCGCAGTGTATGAATATTGGTTTTAAAGGTGATTCTAAGCTGCAATAATTTATTGCCCCAGGACTGGAGCTTGAAGTTTTAGACTGATTATCTTATATTTTATGTAAGAAAATTTATCCTTTTTTATTTAAATACGCTGTAATGCCCTATGAACCACTGGGTGCGGATAGGGTAAGGATAATGATGATGATGACTTAGGCCTGAATTTCTCTCATACCTTCTCTCTTCTCGGTCATATATCTGTCTTTGTGTAAATATCTGGAACATCTATGAGGTTATTTTTTCCAGGGAAGAAAATAGGCCGTGTCAGTTCAACGATTTATTGCCGAATGGCCATAACAGTTCGTGCCAGCAAGGATACATCTTCCGAAAGTTATTGGCCATCAGTCCAAACGGAACAATTGTTACTGACTTGTTTAAAATACCAAGCTGTTGTTCTTGCGTTGTTAGCAACCCAATAGGGCTATAAAGGCAAACACCATGCCTGTCAACGATTCACTGTAATACCCGGAAAGTTCAAGTTATTTTATAATTCACTGGATACTTAAATAAAATAAACAAAACAACTTTGTTTTTAACCACTAATTTTATATTTTTCACCGACCAGTTTCAAAGCAAACAAGCTTCTTCGTCAAGGTTTACGTAACTAATGAATTGATTTATTTTTTATTTTTATCATGTTCACTAAATACTACACCTGGACCCAATAAATTAAGTCGTTTTTCCTACACAGGTGGTAATTTAATATCACTATTTTCGAAGTCAGACAGGAGAGGACTAAAAGAAATAGTGTTTATTTGGTTATTAAATTATTGTTTTCTTATCATAAATCGCTTTCTTTATTTCTAAGATTTCTAAGTTTACTATTTTAATATTTTATTTTCAACATGAAGTACTTTTAATCCAGTGTCTTTATTGAAGTTATGACTATTTTTTATAAGATGATTTGCAAATTCAGATTTTTTTTTATTATTTAAGCATTTTAAGTGTTTTTTTACTCTAATATTAAAGTTTCTTTTAGTTTTTTCAATGTAGATTGAATCACAATCATTACAATTTTATTGGTATATCCCAGATTTATTATATTTATGAACTTTGTCTTTGTGATTTTTTAACAATGTTCCTAAATTATAAGTTGTATAGAAAGCCGGTTTAATATTTGATGGTAGGGAATTAGATAATTGTTTTGAAAAAAAATATCATTTATAAAAAGAATTCGCCTTCATTGTTTAGGTGGGTTTGCTTTATTTACTGTGGGAGTCAAATATAAATATTTATTTATAAGTTTGCGTTTTTGTTTTTGATTTAATATTTAATCAATTAGGTTCTCATTATATCCATTATTATAAACAATCTGTTTTATTGTATTAAGTTCTTTTTTAAAATAAGTATCTTCTAGTGGAACGTTAATTAACCTTAATGTATCTTTGAATGGAATACGGAATATAAACTTTATACTGGATTCTTCTTGTTATTTGTATGAAATATTTTTTAAAAAGTGTACAAACTTTCATGAATTATTTTGTTATTTGACTTTTTAAAGATTGTATTTGTATATTGACGGGCTAACTGACAAAAGGAGATTTGTTTGAACAAATCAATAAAACTAATGGTTCTATTTGTTTTGTTTTAATTCTATGTATGTTTAAAAAAATATACAAAAACAATATGTATACAAGTTATATGTGAGAATAGTAATCTAAATATTATGCTATCCCATTGAATCATATATAAATTAATTGTATTTTTGCATGTGCATATATATTGTGTATGTATGTGTGTATATATATGTATATGCATGTATATGTGTGTATATATGTATGTATGTGTATATGTATGTATGTAGTATGTATGCTTTATATTTGTATATTTAATTGTATTTTTACATTTAATGTAAACTGTAATTTTTTTTTTCTTTTCTTCTCTTTTGGGCTATAACTGTTTTTCTATTTATTCAATATTGTTTTTATTTATATGAAACATATTCGAAAACCATATTTGCCGCAACAAGTCGGTTTCTTAGAACAGGCATTTGCCCATATAGGAACCGATTGCAACATTAGGCATACTAATATTTCTGGCTTGCCGACCCTTCATATACTGAGCCTACTCCCAGTACAAGCAGAATTTGCCAGAGTGTTTTTTGTGCCATTTTTGTAACAATGCATGTATAAACTAATAAATGAATAAATAAAAAAATAAAAAAATAAATGAATACGGGTACAAATAAATTTAAATGATACTTATTCTTATTCTTGAAAGTTACGTCACTGCGACCTGTAAAGATCTATTGTGAGGGGTCCCCGTGAATTAGTTCTGGCCTTCCAAGTCCGGGTATATAAAGAGCCAGGCTACCGTGTGTAGGGGTGAGAGTTCTCATTTTGATAAAACTCGCCCTCCAAGCCCGGACCTATAAAGTATTAGAAATTAGTTATGGGTCCAGCTCTTTGACATCCACAGGTTTTATTAATGGTCCCCCATGGATACTGCTAAATAAATATGTTTTTTTTCAGTGAATTTTTTTTTTTGGATTTCTTGATTTTGTGGGTTTGGAGTAATAATTAATATTCCAAAATTCTTCACCCCCGCTATCAATATTCCCCAGTATTCAGAAAACCCTACCCCCTCCATCTCGCATTGCCTTGCCCTTTCAACCCGACCCTATCAGTACCTATGAACTAATCTATGCTAAATAATTTCACCAGAAATATAGTACAACGACCTATGAAGTAGGTCAGCGTTTTTTATTGAATCCAATACAACATATTATGCAAGTCTAACAGTATTGAACAAAACGACGAGAGTGTCGTTCTGCAGTAAATTAACATTGTTCCAATCATGGAGATATGAATAACAAAGGAACGTGGCCTATAAAGAGACCACAGGGCGTGGTAACGCCCAGTCAGCCAGTCAGTCCCAGTCAGCCCAGCCAGTTCAAAGACTCAGTTTAACGCAGTCACTCAGGTTCAAATGCAGCCAGTTCAACTCCTCATCGCCGTAACACTCGCCCGACACAATTCATTATTTATTTGCCATGTAATAAATACGCATTAAACTGCAACCTCGTATCTTCTGTTAATCTTCAACTGGGATAGGAGCTCCCACCCCTCAGCAACCTAATCCTACAGATATATGCGTCATGGTATGATGTCATTTCGTCATTCTCGCGTAGAAGTAGGCTAAGAAAATAGAACTCCACACCCTTATTAGGTATTCCTTTTGTGCACTTTCAATTAGAAAAACAATGTACTTACATTTAATGTCATTATTTTTAATAACGGTTTTCAGTAAAAATGCCGGTTCCTCGAAAAACCCGTGTTTAATAAAAATATGGTACAAAATTAATCTGAAATTATGAACGAATTATCATTAGAGGAATTGTATAATGAACCATTGACGTCAATAATCTGCTTTACACCTTTTTTGAAATTGTAATTGAGAATTGTGAAAAATTATAATTTATAATTAGGAAATTAATTAGTTTAGTAATTATATAAACAATGAGTATTTAAACAACTGTTTCAAATAGACTTTACGATTAGGTGTTCATTCATTTTGTTGGTACATTAAAAAAAACACAGTTTATATAATACTAAAATGGTAATAAGGGCACGATCACCTGAAAAAAACGTCAGAACCTTCAAAGTTGTCGAAGTTAAAAACAAAATTCTTGCAAATCATGCTGTTTAATAACTCGAAAAACTTATTTATCGTCTCAATTTCCAAACATAACTGAAAATTATAACGCTAAAACAATAGTAACATATTTTAACAGAGATAAAAAACATTTTAGAGAAGGTACGAGTAATATAGAAGTTTAAGCATTTACAGGGCTTATGACCTGTCTGTTAAGTAAATAACAGCATTTATCCTTTCTGAATAAACACTATTAATATTTTTAATATCAAAAACATTTTTAACTGGGATGTTTGATATTTTACACTTATCTTTTTATAATACAGTAATTTACATTTGCTAGATCATAGTGCTTTCTATTTTTTCTTTTGAATGGGTACTATTGTTTACTTTATTTATGTGTTTATTTAATTTTTTAATTATTTTAATTGTTATTATCACAACGAATTTTTTTTTAGATAAAAGATAATTATACTGCTTTTTATATTTAATATATTGTATTTTGTACCTCTTTTTAAAAAATAGATTACTTTTTAAAATTAAAATTTTTGTAAGGGCAAATTATTTTTTTAAAAAACAAAGAAGTATTATGTAACATAAATACTTTAACACAGCAGGTTTATATAAAGAACTTGCTAAGATAAAGATTATATAAAAAAATAAAAAAATCAATCAATGTGCCCATTTAATATTTTCAATTTTACAAACTCTAAAGTTAAAGTGGTTTGTATTAATTTATAAAGAAATAAGCCTTATAACATTATTTATGTTTATTATTATTTTTCTAGTCATAGTGAATTATTAGTTAATTTTTTATCAGTACACAGATGATTCCAAATTGTTAGAAATTATTTTATTTTACTTGCGAGAGTGCTTTTGTTATTTGGTAATAATTAAACCAATGTTAGATAATGATGTAATAACTTGAATTTAAATATATGTTTTTAATTTGAAAATACTTAAAATAGACTTCCACTTATTTATTTGACCAATGAGCGCTTTCACCCTGTAATGGGCATCTTCAGACTGGTGAATATTATGCAGTGTAAGGATAATTAATATAAAACTTAATATTATCTAAAGTTTAGGTAAATTTAAAATAAGTTAAAAAATATACAATACGCAATATTTAAATTGAACAGAGAGAGACAAATTATTGAAACATGTGTTGGCGGTGATCATTACAATGGAATTCCATCAAGAATTGTCAATAAATAATTTAAATAAAACAATGTTAGATAAATAGGCAAATATACTAGGTATGTAGTTGAAATAATTCAGCCAGAATCTCATCCGCATCAATAAAGGCTTTAGCCCTTTAACTTCACAAAGTCAAACACATGGAAAAATTGAATGATGTTCGGACATTGGCAGAATGGTTAATGTTACACAGCGTATAAAGTGGCAACTTAAACTGGTTGATTTGGATCCCGAGACTTCTTTGAGGTTGTCACTCCGCCAAAGCAGTAGACAGGTAAGTATCAAATTATCATTACGTGTGAAGTTTTGTATTTATATCCACACAGTACTATACGATATGTATATATATATTTTAAGACACCATAAGTATTGAATTCGACACGGATTGTGTCCAGTAAGATGTGCATATAGTTTTTTTTTAAATCTTAAACATTAAAATAAATTAAATTACCTAAAAAACAGCTAATGACAAATCACGAACTCTGTAAATACCCAGACTTATACATTTCCTTCGTTGAAATATTTCCATCTCTATTGTAATATAATTTTGATATCAATAACTCCAAGAGACTCAAAATACTGTTGATATTATATTAATTTATATGCTATAATTTTAGTGACCCACTAAGTCAAGAGACTTATTGTGAAATCCTTGGCCTGTACTCCAGGCGCAAGTGATCACAATTAATAGGTTCGATAATACTTATTACAATAAGAATGTAAACTCTGATACTTCGATTAAAAATAAATTAGAATTCAATACAATTATAATAGCAAGGAAGTGTGACCGACTAGGAAGGCAAAACCAGAATGAGTAGAGCCGGCCGCTTCGCGCCCGCAACTAAAGCGGGTATAATATACCTACACATTGCTATGTAAGTGCCTATGTACTAACATATATAATGCATGAACACTACACTTATTTGATTATAAGAACCTCACTTTTTTACCAATTTTTTAAAAATGTCACATGACATAAAATAAAGACTATTAAATGTGAGGTGACCGTTAAATTAAAGTGGCATCAAGTGATGTACAAAAACAGTAAGTAAATTTGTTTCAAAATTGATCAGTTTGATGATTTCATTTTTTGATTATTGTACTTCTTAAGGTTTTTTGGTTGGATGATAATTTAAAAGTAATTTATTCAGATTACGGTCATTATGTTTATATTCATCTCTAGAACATTTTTGTGATTTGTATTTTAAATTTCTAAGTTAAAAAGCACACTATAACTCAAAAAACTCTCTTATAACAAATACAGGATGATTTAATTAATGAAACACGATTTTCTGTATCTCGCTTATTTTTGTTACAATCAAATAAATTAAAATATTTCTATTAAACAGTTTTATCGAGAAATAAAAAAAAAACTTTCTGGTCTTGAAATATATTTCAGTGTGTTTTTATTTTTTAAAAAGAAAATATTTGCGTTCTTTTTACTAATCCAAATCCTTCGACTTTCGTGTCAATTTTATTTTTTATTTTTATTTTATTTTCTATTATTTAGGAAACAAACAGTACAGTTACAAAGTTTTATATTTTACACAGTTAGACTTAACTCTAATTTTAAAAGAGTTGTACATAACTCACTTTTAGAAAATGGGAATCAAGTTGGGGTAGACTGGGGTTCAAACCTCGGACCTCTAAACCGTGAGTCTGCAACACTAGCGACGGGACTACAACCAGATCCAAAAGATAAAAATAAAAAAATTTAATCAATTTTAGAAAATCACTAAACTATCTCTTTAAAAAAAATTAATGGATTAAAATTTTATTTAGATTTTTCACGCGAAGAAAAAACAAAGGAACAGATCGTTTTCAAAACATGAATGAATTTTACCAATCAATGGTCAAAGGTACTAAGTGATTAAGTGTTTCGATTAGTTCAGTAGTTTTTTTTATATTTTTTTATTTGTTTAAAAAAATCATTTAAGCGTCGTATATTATTATTTTACAAGAATACTACTACAATTTCAGGAGAGCACTCCTCTCATCAACAGGTGATATGAAGCTGGTAATAAACTGAGTTTTATATCACCCGTCGGTGGAAGGAATGCTCTCTCGAAGCTGCAGTAGTTTTCTTGAAAATAAAATTGTGTAACACTAATATTAAACAATTTTTCAGAGTTTGTGAAAATTTTTGTAGACAAGGACTGGATTCAACCCCTTAGAGAGCTGTTAATATGAACATATTACAACAGACATGGAGAACATTTTACAAAAGGGTATATAGAAGTCTAGGCATCCACAGGGCATATGATATTAACAGCTCCCTCGGGGGTTGAATCCAGTCCTTGTCTACAAAAAATTTGACCAGCTCAGAACATTGTTAATAAATTCAGCTGGTCAAAGATGAAGTATAACTGTTGAAAAATATTTTCAGGCGTTGCCTAGTACGTTACCCGCAACAATAAAGGTTTCAGCTCTTTAAATTCACAAACTTTAACAAATAGAAGAGCCGAATAAATGTAAATGTTCAAATGGCGGCCTCCATGGTGCAGTGGTCAAGACGTTTGACTCACACACGGAAAGTTCCGGGTTCGATTCCCGGTGAGAGCACAAAAATTAAAAAATGTGATTTTTCTCAAGCCTGGGTGTTCTGTGATGTAATTCACCACTGTAATTGGGCCTCCTGGCCTGTTGTGGTGCAAAAAAAAATATTAAAAAAATAAATAAGAAAAATATAGGCAGAATGGTTAATGTTACACAGTGTGTATAGTGGCCACTTAAACCAACCAATGACAGCTCTGTGGATGCCTAGAATTCTATATTCCCTTCTGTAAAATCTTTTCATGTCTGATGTAATATGTTAATACAAATAACAAAATTTTATTTTCGTACAAAAATATTGTAATTATATTTAAAATATCCCCTTATCTGCAAAGGTGCTATTTACTTCAATAATCTTCTACTTCATTTAACATTGGACCACTCTATATCTCATCGGGAAAAACCCATGGTACTTAACTTCATCTTGAGACCATCTTTAAGAGATAAGTATTTTAATTGTTTGGTAGAAAAACTTCGAAATCTGAGTCAATCTTCGAGTTCAACGATCCAATTTTTTTAATTTGTAACTTTTTTCTTGGGTTTATCCCACTGTCACGCGGGAGACGTTTGTCACTATTTATTTATTTTAAAGAAACAAACGTTAAAAAGCTTTAATAAAAATTATCTTTAGAGTCCCAATCAGAACGAGCTCTCTCGGTATATTTGAAAATCTTAATGTAAAATCTATAAAACAACTTTAAGTAAAAACCCTGTTACTATACGCACATAAACATTATTCTCTACCTTCCGTTACAAATACAAGAGTTACTAGATACTCCACCCTGATGCTGCAAAAAAAAAATTAATACAACCTTCGGTCAAAGATGAATAGCCTACTACTCGGTTAAAGTGTACAATCTACTTATGTTATCCATAAGTACAATTAGTAAATACTCACAGTATAAAATTGCTATAAAGAAATGGATAGTAGAGGTGGGTTGCACACGGATCGATGAGTGGATCAAGCCAAATAGGTAAAATGTGTGTACTGTTTATGAAATTTGGTTTATTGTTCAATCTAAATTAGTTATGTTTTTTTATGATTATTTAAGTTTATATTGTTTATTATGTTTTTTTTTTTTTTTTTTTTTTTTCATTTTTTTTTTGCACCACAACAGGTCAGGAGGTCCAATTACAGCGGTGAATTACATCACAGAACACCCAGGCTTAAGAAAAACCACATTTAATTTTTGTGTTCTCACCGGGAATCGAACCCGGAACCTTCCGTCTGTGAGTCAAGCGTCTTGACCACTACACCACGGAGGCCGCCATTGTTAATGATAATTAGGTTAATTGAATTAATGAAGTTTTTTTATTGTTATTATTATGTTAACTTTGTTAAATAGCTAATCTTAGGCATGTTTAACACCCCAGTGAGGGAACATTATTCTGTTTTAAAAAAATAATACAAACAATGTAAAAGTATAAAAAAAATGAAATAAAAATAAAAAGCTGACAATGATATAATATCATTTAAAAAAATACGGTTTATAGACAGACCGGCGATGTTTCTAAATAAGAATCATACATATTATCAAATTGTGTTACAACAAAAGGGTGTTTATGTGGATACAAGTATGAGAGTAAATGTAGATGTGTGTTTATGTGTATTAGTGTCGGAGTAAGTGTCCAGGTGTGTGTAAGTGTGAGCATCATTAAATAGTAAGTGGGATCGTATCGCAGCCAGAAATAATGAGTCTTAATTTATTTTTAAATAAATTAAGGGCTATGTAAAATATATCAACAGCTGAAAAAAGGCATTATAGTAATAGCAAGAACAATAGAGGAAAAAGTGTTGTGAATAGTGAGTTCTACAGACTGGCAGATAGAATAAATAAAGAAAAAGAAAAAAAGAAAAAAGAAAGACAAATTAAAAGGAAAGTATTATATCATCTCTCTATCCGCACCCAGTGGTGTATAGGGCACTGCATCTGAAATTCGACCGCAGCGTATATGGATCGTTTATGTTACATAGAAGGTAAGGTGATCAGTCCAGGAACAATGAAATATTGCAGGAAAGGACCATCTCCAAAACCAATATTTCACGTCTACCATATCAGGAATCAAACCTCGGACCTCAAGCATGCAAGACAAATGCTCCAACCACTACACTAGGAGAAGGACTTATTTCCACTCAATTTCATTTTTCAGGAATTTGGCCTGAGAGCAGCTATCGAGTAGAAAATAATCGTCCAGGGTTCTGATTTAATTTGACACAGAAAATTGTATCTTGTATAAATAGTGGTAATTGGACTAGTAAAAAATACTTAAAATCGCTATTTGTTTTAAGCGTGTATAAAGTATTTTTCAACATTAAAAAAAATCCCGTCTAATTTGTTTTTTTTTCTTTGTCAATATCAGGGGCGAATCATTTAAATTAGCGATAAGCACAGCTTACCATTGTTATTGATTTTCTATGATAATAGATTATAGTAAAAACGGATTTCGCGCATGCGCGTAGGGGTTTATAACTTTGTAACGATGTTTGTTTTCCAAGATGCATCGAAAAGATAGCATTTAATTTGTGTAATGCAATAAAAAAAAACATTCTTTTATCGTAAATCATAAAGCGAACGTGGTACGAGTGTCATTGATATTTTGCCTAAATTTAAATACGTCTTTGGTCGTGGAGAACTTATTGTAGAAAAAAAGTAAATTTTTTGAAAGCATCCCTTCTTATAGGTCATTACACGCGCCTGGTATGTATGTTTGTATGTTTTTCATGCATATATGTTTAAGGGTTTGTATATGACGGATACAAGATAAATATAATAAATCGCTGCTTTAGTTTGAATATGTTCAATAGACCATTTTTAGGAAAATTGAGTTAGGAATGCCAATATGTTTATTATCTAATTGCGCGTCTATGTAGCTAAGGATTTTTTAATTTCCGTTATTTAATACTATTTTCAGAATTGTTTGCTTGCCAATCTCCACTTACTGATTTTAATTATTTGAATTTAAAAATGTCTTTTATAAAATTTGCAAAATGGTCTATTGAACCAATAAGAACTAGGACAGTGGAATTTCAAAAAAGGAAATTTTGAAACGGAACGTTATTAAGTTTTCAAATCGCTTGTAAATTTATTATATCGCTTATAATATAAGTAAAAAAAATATGGTACTGTCCCAAAATAAAGGATAATCATTGGGTATATGAAACATATGCCGAGGTATATACATATAATTTTTGCGTATTTTACTACATTTTTCTGATAATAAATAAAAAAAAAATTTTAAACAATGAATAACGTGAGTCAATGTTTGTTATACATGTTATAGATTATTACTTTAGTTGGTGAAATATAAATAAATTAAAAATAGGCACAAAGGTACTCAAAGGTTTTCAAATCATTAATAAACTTGGTATATTGGATCTAAAAGGCAAAATATCAGCTTTTTTTGTCATCATTTTGTAGAGGTCAACTAAAAAGTAAAATATTTATCTATTGGCGTCGCGGGTTCGATTGCCGCTAGTTGTAAGAAAAAAACCCGAGAAGGGTTTTTTCTTAATTATTCTAGATGTTGTGGTGTAATTTTCATAACTACCTTCCGCATTCCCTCTTTTTTACCTGCTGACAAGCCTCTAAAATATAAAAGAGTTTAAAAAAAAAACATGTCGAGCAGTTCATTATAACGCTTTAAACCTAGCCGGACCGAAGGGGGGGATTCGAATCCCCCATAGACCGATTTTAATTCGATAACTCAAGTATTAGTTAAGCTATTTGCCGTATATTTTTGTAATCGTGAAATTGATAGAAAGAAGCATTTTCCTGTTTTCATTTAAAAATTTTAAAAAGTCGGTTTTTTAAAAAAAAAGTTAGCACAAAAAAAGACGTAAATAATACAAGGGTCAATTTTACTTTATGTACATAAGCATTCGGCAAACTAACAAAAAATAATGAAACACACGAATGAGTAAAACATGTGTACGCGAAACCATGAATAATTTATTGCACGGTCATAAACACTTCCAACGTTTTATTCTCCTGACGCCATATACAAGTAGGCGCTGGGGTCGTTTAGTCCCCCACTTGGAACATGTGTAATTTTTGGATGCTTAGTGAGGGAAAGGTTAAATAAAAAAACTACTCCCCTGAAGTATTGCGATTTACGCCATTGACCCTTTAAGATCGAAGACACAGAATTTTGCTTATGTGAGCATGACAGAACAATTTAAAAAAAACTAGTGTCTACTAACACAAACGACATTTGAATGTTTACTTGGTTCAACAAGCCTGCCACATTAACAAAGGGTTATGAAAGGACTGTTATATTTCTTTATAATGGGATCTTTTCACATCATTAATTCCCTTTACTTTTTTTTGTAAAGATATTATATTTTTTTCCTTGCGACATCGGAAAAAATTTCGACGAAGGTTTAAAACATGTATATACATTTTTATGATATAAAAACGAAACTTTTCGTGGCTAAATGATAAACAGCGCGTATGACGTTACCGTGCCATACTTGTACGCATTGCTTGTTAAAAGCGCACTTGGCGTGTGACGTCAAAAGCACCTGATACCAACTGCGAGCCGTTTTGTATGTACTAGTTTGAAACCCGAGAATTATGAATGAAAACTTGTTTATTACACAGTGTTAGTGTAGTGTTCTGATCGATTTCTGGTTTCCGGGATGCCGACTTACCAATCAGGACAACTCACTGAAGAGAACTAGTGACATCACGCCCTCAGTAATTAAAAAATGACAACCGTAGTGATAATACGATTCAAAAAATATTATTTTTTTGGCTTAGTTGATAGTCTATTAACAAATAAATGAAAAATACCGAACTTTCCTATTGAACATTTAAAAATAAAAAAATTGTACGCATATAATATTTTTCCTACAGAAAACTTAATTTTTAATTTGTAGACAAAATTAAAGATACGTATTAACTCTTAATTAATAAATGTAAATGTTAATTCATTGTAATACGTGCCCAGGGTGCACAATTACAAAGGATATCTTTAACGGTACATATCGAGACAGTATGCTGAACTTCTGTACTATCCCTATCTACTTAAGTATGCCTACCAACATGTCATCTATGACGTCATATGATCGAATTCAGCAAATAAGTGACTCCGAAAAATTACTCCGCGTGGGCGCGTTCTTTATTAGTTAAAATACTTCCCATTTTAAATAGGCTTCTGTGATAAAAAGTAGCCACTTTAAAGCGATTCTAAACTCAAATAAATCCAAATTAAATCCAATGCTTGCTTGAACGTGATTTTTGTATAAATTTTGACAACTACCAAGACGGTACGCTTAACTTTTGTCTGTTTTTATCTACCGACTAATTACAAAGCCAGCTCTTTTGACATCTCGATGCGTACTCCCTAGAAGATAGTAAAACAGGTGAAAAAAATATAATGACAAATTTTATTTTTTATAGTGGCAATGTTTTTACAGCTAGATGGTATTATGTGTTAATAGAGTAGCATCTAGCCATTCGGAATCAAAACTGAGAGTTATGTAAGAATTTTATTAAACTTTATATTATACTTTTTTCTCTCTCGTATAGGTATCGTAATAGGCTTCAAAGAAAAAAAATGGCGACAAAAAAAAAAAAATCTGATTGAGGCAAAAACTATTCGGTGGGACAAAACTTTTGACACTTTTTATGAGTAAATATGTGCACCGTGGGATACTAAACCCGTCAGTACCAGTAGCGAGCTGTAATTAATTTTATAGGTAATCTACAAAAAATGTTCATTAATTTGTACCTACGTATAAGTAATATAATTATAAATCAGTATTTTTTTGTGCTTCCGTGAAAATCAACTCAATAATAATTATTATTAACTACGCGATAAACATAATGTACCACAATGACAGCGGATATTTCCATTATGATTTAAATGTCAACACTGGCCGATTTCTTTGAAAATGAATAATGCCAAAAACGGCCACTCAAAACGCCACATGTACTATGTGATAAATAATATGCCAACGGTATCCTATATAAAAAAAAATCTACTCCGGAAATAATGTTCGAAATACTAGTTTCCAAATAGAGAATCTTTAAATAATATTTGTAATCAGCAAGCTTTTTAGTACTAAAAACCTGACTGGGTTAAAGGTGTAAAATAAAGTACGCTTTTTTGTATGAAAGAATAAGCTGAGGTAATCGGCTAGTTTAATCGTTCAGTGAGAACGAGCTTGGCGCACTTTGTGATTATTTTATTTAGGAAGATATTAACGGCGGTGGTGATTTATAATTAATAACATATATTAATATAAAACATTGTTATCGCAAGTCAAATACAATGGTTAGCTGTGCATAATCGCTTAGTTGGACGATTCGCCCCTGGTCAGTACATACCAATGTACCTACTCAAAACTTGAAGGTAGGGGGTCGGTAGTATATTTTCGTAATCGCTCAGGAGAATTTATCTTCAAATGTACCGTCATGGTGAAAGTATGACGCCCTTATTTTCCCATTGTTATCGCGGCCCAGCTCTAAATATTTTATATAATGTCAATGCAGTTCTCATTTGTGAGAATACCCTATTGTTTTATATTATTGATTGAATCCGCATTAACTTTGTGGAATAACATGAATAAATATGTCATTAATGAAACGCTTCTTTTACAACAATATATATAATTTATAATTGTTAGTTTGGTTCACAGAAAGTAATTAGTGAAAACAAATCATTAAAAACACATTAAAAATGCACTTCAAGTGCACAGTGTTTATTTGTATGTATTATTCAAACTCGTAAATATTGCCCTTTGCTAATTACATTTCAAAAGAAATGTAGTTTTAATTTAACGATCCATAATCGGCATAAAAGAACTTAAATATTAGCTGTCAACCATTTCCATGAATGCATTTCAATAAAGATATGTCTGCTTTTAATTCATGAAGTTTCTGATTTAAATCCTTAAAAGGTCGACAAGAAATATTAAATTTATTTGCCAGTTTACTCTTAAAAGGCTCTGCAACGAAATTCGCTCCCACAAACTTATCTCAAGCAAAAGACAGAATATTGTGAAGCTCAGATTAAAAATAAAAAAAAAACATTGTCATACCGCTATTTAATTCCCATTCCATAATTGAAAAAAAATAAATTGACGTGTTATGGTGAAATAAATTAAACATCATAAATACGCCTGCCGCTTACTGGCAACAACCGACTGATTAAACGAATTTCTTCTGTTGTTTTTGTCTCTTTCACACAAACACCGGCCACATAACAGCTTCTCTGTCTTCCTTGTTATAAGTTCTATTCTCGTGCTCTTTTTTATGGAACACAACAAATTTATTGTGGTATTGGCATTACTTTCATTCGTGTAATGAATCTTCGCATTGTAAGGATAAATATTTCCAAATCCGATGTGAAAAAGACTATTTAAAGATGAAAAAAATACATCATATAAATAAATAAGAGAGATATATCGAGTCTTGTATTCTATGGAGGCTCATGTTACATTATACCCACACAAGAGATAAACCAGTTACTGACGGTTCTGGTTCTGGTGGCCTCCGTGGTGTAGTGGTCAAGACGCTTGACTCACGCACGGAAGGTTCCGGGTTCGATTCCCGGTGAGAACACAAAAATAAAAATGTGATTTTTCTCAAGCCTGGGTGCTCTGTGATGTAATTCACCACTGTAATTAGGCCTTCTGGCCTGTTGTGGTGCAAAAAAAAATGTAAAAAAAAAAGTTCTGTAATTGTTTAAACTTCCCTAATCCTTTCCTAAAAATTTTTTCTCTCTCTATTGCAAAACAAGAAAATGTTTTTATTCGGATTTATGTTACCATGTTTAAGATTTTTTAATTATTTAGTTTATTCAGATAAAAATAATTTTAAACTACTACTAAATTCAATTTTGATAAGAATCGGGTTGTGTTCCTGTGGCTAGTGTCTTTTACTTACGTATCAAATGTCTGTGGTTCGAATCCCACGCTTCCCCAACTTGATTCCCATTTTCTAATAGTAAATTATTTACAACTCGTTGAAAATGGCTCAAAAAATGATATATTTGGGTAAATCATAAAAACGCAAATATTTATTTTTCTTTAAAAAAAAAAAAGAAATTAATACATATATTTATCATAACGTTTCCCATTACGTAAAAGAAAAACAATTCTTGGGTACATAATGGGGAATGGCGTCCTCCAATAATTTGATGTTTTCTTTTTTAATTAGTGAATATTTTTATAATAACATATAAATTACAAAAACATATATGTGTACGGTGTTTTCAATCAGTGCTATTCAAAAAAAAAAATACATGATTATAACTTTTCCCTTCTATCTTAAATGATATGTTCATTTCATTAAAGAAAAATAATCTTCTGCAGTATAATGATGTTGTGGAGTAGTTGCTTTTTATTTTGACATTAAGATGTTACCAGTTGTTCTAGGTCGCGTACTTACGTTTTGTGACGAAAAAATACTACCATTTATATTGTCTTTATGGATTGGAATTAAACAATGGTTTTTAAAAAACGATTATATATAAAACCCTAAATTTCTTGAATAATTGGAGAGCGGAAAAAATGAACGTTTTTTTTAAAATAACTTTTATAATTAATATTTGTATTTTTTTAGCTAGGAAAATATATATTTTGAAAGCACTACTCCACCCGATTATAGTGTACTGTTTATTCGATTAGGATGAATGTATTTTTGATTTTTATACCTATCATTAGAAAAAAAAAACAGTATTAACCCAAATATAACGGAATGTTTTTTATTAAAAATATTTTTAAAAAAAAACGTTTACGTTATATTAGTGGTTAAATATTACTAAATTTTCCTTTCATTCCTGCATCAAATATAAAGTCGGCCTTATGTTCGGACGAGTGCGGAAATAATTGAACTTAAAACACTCTCTGGCATAGAAAAGCAACCAAGGGCCTATGTGATTAACTATGTTTTTTTTCTAATAATTACAAAAATATATATACAAAAAAACAAAAGCAGGTTAATACGAAAATCGTATTTGTGACCACAGAATATATTTTAACTTTCTGACATTCAACAAAAGCTTCCTAAAAATACCTGCAAAAGTGATCTATTGTCAAAATACTCATTGTAAATGTCGGATGTATTTTAATTGAATTGAATTTCGCTTGACTAAGGTATTTAAATGATGAGCGTTCAGGTAGGTAACTAAAGAGGAATATTTAAAATTTTACAAAAACAGGTACTATTTAAAAATTAACAATTCCAATTTAAAATGATTTATAACTGTTTAGGTAATGCGTTTAGCAAATGATGATCCTTCTTTATTGTTACTAAACAGAGTAATAATATTCAGGATACAGGTAGGTACTGCTCAACCACACGAGCGAGCGGATACACGTTTGACAGACTCTTGACATTCGTATTTACCTGCTTCCGGTTTTGCTCGTTAAATAGGCGCCATGCAAAATCTCGAATTTTAAGAAGGGAAGACGGGGAAAGTGCAAACGCGTCGATGTCTTTCAGTTTTACAGAAAACTGTTGGTAATATAATATGTCGTGAGCATTCAGCGAAAAGTAGCTAAGACAATTTTTTGCGGTTTTGCGAATGACAACTTAAAAAATATGTTCCTAGAAAAACGCGACATGTTTGGCACTGATAATTGTGACGTCAAGATTCGTGACGATGTTTTTATAAAAAAATTAATGGATTTAAACAAAGTTCAAAATAAACATGAATCGTGACGTATTAGGAGCGTGGCCAATGCAGTAACCGTTTTTGCGGGAATTCAATAATAAATTTAAAAATATTTTTTATGCTACTAATAAGTTGATACTTTTTTTTAACTCGGCAGTATTTCATAGACCCTTAGTACTATAAAAATGTTTAAAAAAATATATTTTCCAATTGTATATAGATCAAGTTAGTCTTCGAAGATCTGCTCCAGAAAATATTGACAATATCAAAACACAATACATTGATTTTACTTTATCTGTTTATTTAAAAATTGTATTATTTTTTTAATATTAAAGATAATCAAAGACTTCATAATCAAAGACGTCATTATAAAGCAAAAAAACTAAAAATCGAAAATGTACTAAATTTGCAAAAAAACACGAGTTTGTGACTATTTGAAAACTTCAATCTTGATTTGCCAAGAAACAAGAATTCTGACTCGTCCAGTTTTCGTTGTATGCTCAAAATATCATAATATTTTTTATTTTATTTGACACTTTATATACATATACAATATATATACATATAAGGGCGGGCATATTGCCTTAAGGCAATTTCTTCCTACCTACCCAAACCGTTCAGTTTGAGAAAATTATAAATACATGGACATATTGAATCTTACAATTTTATACAAAAATTAAAAGCAAAGATTAACAAAAATAAATATATTTATAAAAAAAATAACACTATACTATGAAGAGAGGAGAGGAGATGGGAAGGAAAGAAGAAGGATAAAGGAACAATTTAAATATTTAGATAGTGACATTTCAATCTTGACTTAAATGTAAATAAAGAAGGGGCGTCTCTAACATTAGTGGGTAGATTATTCCACAATCGAGCGGCTACTACTGTGAAAGAGGAGGCAAGAAAATTAGAGCGATGACAGGGTATTGAACGGGTTCTCTCGTTACTAGAACGAAGAGATAGTCCGTGTTGTGAAAGAGGTTGGATAAGCTCTCTCAGATAAACAGGCGAAGTGGGATGAATGTGAATGTTTCTTCTATGCCTGATACTGAGCCAGTGTAGTTGTGTGCGATACTCGGTTATGTGGTCAAATTTGCGAAGATAATACAGATTTTTAACCCGGTTGAAGGTGGACAGTGAAGAGTATCAATAAAATAGGAAATTGTAATAAAAAAGGTTTTCTTAGACGTGGCAAAAATAAAAGCATTTCAAGGTTCTGCAAAGTTTTTTGAAAATGCGTGAAAAAATTTACAAAAATGTTTTAATAAAAATAAACTAGGTACTTCGAAACGTCACAGGTTCAGGTGAACACGTGTTTAGAAGTCAATAAATTATGTGTTGTGATAGATTTCAGATTTCTAGGTACCCATGTTCATGATAAAGCGTTCTATCCTCTCTGCCTACCCTTACGTGGAAACAGCGTGATGGTTTGATTTTTGTTTGTTTGTTTATTAATCAGTTTATTCGTGTCAAAATAAAATTGAATACTTTAACAGTTATTTTTAATAAATAATTCAAATGCTGGCGACATTTAATGAATTTTTATCAAAATAACCAATATAAATATTAATACCCGGCAAAAAAATCATGGCTGTTGTTGATATAGAATGTCCATGTTTATTTCTATAAATGGGTAAGTAAAATAAATGCAATGTAAAAAAGTAAATGCATCAGTAATTTGCGATTTTCCGCGCAGTAACAGTTTCAATACACATTGATTAAGTGTCTCTATAACTGTATAAATAATTGTTGTCACCGAGACGACAACCAGTTTGAAAAATTAATCAAATATAAATTACTAATAAAATGAGTTTCAGTTGCTATTCGTCTGTCGAAGGTAGAGCACGTTCGTCGCTTCGCCTGTTTTGACATTTCAGCGGAAGAAAGTATTTTTGACTGTTATTAAGTGAATTTTAGTGCTGTGAATTTAAATAGATATTTAATATCTATTAAATGAACTTAAAGTGACATATAAAAGACATATATTTATAAATATAAAATGCTTAACGGAATCGTACCAGTAACAGTTGTTTTGGTAAGTTGACGTTTTACGTTAAATTATTTAAAAATTGTACAGATAAGTTTATTTGTTTTTTTTTTCCCTTCTTTTATTTCAAAATACAAGTTTAAACCGTTCGCTTTGGTTAAACATATTTTTTTTGTAGTGAAATCTTCATTTCAAAATGTCTGTGTTTTTAGGTTAAACATTTAATGTTATGTATATTAATAAACATGTTCTATAAACTGGATGTACACATTATATTTGTTATATTATATTTCAAAGTGTCAATCGCATAAAAATAACCATCAAAATTATATTGCAACATATTATAGGCTAATCGATTTTTCTATTGTAATTCATTCGTATTTATATTTTGTTTAGAATTAATATTATTACGTTTTGTTTATTAACTTCGTTTCTGAAATCGAAAAGTAATTATAACATGCCTAGTGAATGTTATTTATTTATTTATGATTTATTTAGTTCATAACTAAAGGGAATATAGAAATCTACGATCAAGATGCCTAAACTTCTATATTTTGTTCTCAAAAATGTTCTATATTTTGTTCTCTAAAATACTCTACAGATTTCTGTTGTAATATGTTAAAAAAGAAAAAGGTTGTAAGTCATTAGAAAGAGAAAAAAAATCTACTCGTATCTTTGATTACAAGCCTTCAAAATGTCAAGCAGACGAAATTGAACATTTTCGACACCTTCCGTTCGCGTTCAGTCGAGGCAATAAAGCTGCTCGTTATATTTGCGCAGTGTACGGTGAAGATGCTATGAATTATCGGCCCATTTGTTGTTTTTTTTTGTTGCGCAATCTTGTTCTCTTAACCTGGAAAAAAACAGGCACTTCTTTTGTAAATACCCTCTATATATAGTTTTTTTTTATTTTTTAATTTAAAGGAAATATTTGCGTTCTTATAATTTACGCAAATATTTAATTTTGAGGGCCATTTTCAACGAGTTGTAAATAACTCACTATTAGAAAATGGGAATCAAGTTGGGGTAGATTGGGATTCGAACCACGGACCTTCGATCCGCGAGTCCGAGACACTAGCCACGGGACCACAACCCGATCGTTTACTTACTTTGTACCTACAAATTGTGGAAACTTATTATTGGTTCTAAGCCCGTGCACAATTTACTTATGTTAATTATAAACATATGCAACTGTTAGTTTTCCAAATAAAATATAATGAAAAAATAAACAACGATTTAATCATGTGTGCACCGCACCATATTTAATTATGAATAAAAATAAATAACAATGTTTTCAGTAAGTCAAAATGTTTGCAGACTGGCTGGATTTCCTCCCTAGGGAGTAATTTAGATCTAAATTGGTCGCAACAAGTACAAACATTATAAAATAGTTTTCAGGCGTTGCCTAGTAGGTGAATTCGTTTACGCGGATGAATTTCAACCACATGATAAAGGTTTTAGCTTTTTTACTTCAGCAAAGTCAATAGATGGAAGAGTTGAGGAAATTTAGAAGTAACAATGTTTGATTATGTCCAAACGCTTGCAGACTGGCTGGATTTCCTCCCTAGGGAGTTGTTCATATTTGAATTTATTTCAACAGAGAGGGAAAACATTTTTGAGAAGGGAATATGGAAGTCTAGACATTAACAGGGCTTATGACTTGTCATTGGCTGGTTTAAACAGATGGAAGAGTTGAGGAAATGTGGATGTTCAAACATGGGCAGAATGGTGAATGTTACACAGTGTGTAAAGTGGCCACTTCAACCAGCCAATGACAGGTCATAAGCCCTGTAAATGCCTAGACTTCCATATTCACTTCTCAAAAATGTTTTCCATCTCTGTTGAAATAAATTTAAATTTAGATGTTTTCACATGGACAGAATGGTGAATATTACACAGTGTGTAAAGTGACCACTTTAACCAGCCAATGACATTTCATAAGCCCTGTAAATGCCTAGAGTTCCATATTCCTTTCTCAATTTTTTCCCTCTCCGTTCCAACAAATTTATATGGTAAATAAATTAACGCAATGTCGCGTAGCAGTCTCCTGCAATAAAGAACTTCAGCCCTACGCGAAATTGGATACAAAAATGTTATCTTTCGCACGGTAAAAATTAGAGCATTCAATTGTACGGCAGTGTTTTGAAAATGTACAGAAAAAAAAATCTTAAATATTTTAATAAAAACGAACTACTTCGAACTACGTCACTAGATCATATGAATCAACTGATGATAAGTTGTGAACGATTTCCGGTTTACTTACCGTCAACGGATCAATCGGCAGAACTGACCGAGAACATGCGAAAGAGAACTTGAGAAGTCGCACGCGGAGTAATTTCAGGAATACAACACTTACAAATCATAGCCCTAATAATACGATAGATACTTAAAAAAAAAAAAGGTTTACATAATGAGTCTATTAACAAATAAAATAATAAAAAACCACTTAACTTCCTCATTAACTTCCTAAACAAAATCCAGTTTTAAACATTTTTCCAAGAGATGGTTTTTGTTTTGGAGAACTTAATATGTTCATCCAGAACATTGAATACTCTAGGAGACACAAAAGGACAAAGTCGTATACTACATAATTAGTCGTTATTATGCTTTAACTGAATGTTCTTTTTAAAATTGATTTGATTTGATTTAAGTCTTATGGATACGTAAGAACCGAGATCTATTTTACGTTTGCAAGTTTCATGTGTTTTTACAATCTTTTTAATGAAGTCAACAAAACGATTTCACTGCAAAGATTATCAAATTGTAATAATGAGGAAGTTCAGTGTATTAAAAAAAAAAGTTAATTGTTAATAGACTGTTAAACTTAGTCAATTTTTTTTTTTTTTAATTTTTATATATCGTATTATCGGCGCTACGATTTTTCAAAGTTTTGTATTTCTGAAATAACTCCGCGTGTAACGTCAGAGGTTCATTTCCGCTTATTCTCATTCAGTTCTTCTCATTGGTCCAGAAGCGACAAGCAGACCGGAAATCTTCCATAGCTCTCAGATCATAGGTTGATTCACATGAACCAGTGACGTCATTTAAAGTAGTGCGTTTTTATCAAAATATTTTTTATTATTTTTTCTGTACATTTTCAAGAAACTTTGCTGTACAATTTAATGCTCTAATTTTTACCCTACGTCAGAAAACATTTTTTGTATCCAATTTCCCGTAGGGCTGAAGTTCCTCATTAGCATATTTATGTGTAAGAATTGGACTATTTGTTCCACAAATAGTGCTGTAACGTACACATCAAGTTAAATACGATATCGTCAGCCATACTGCAATACTACGTAAGCTGTTTTTTTTTACGTGTTTTACAGAAATAAATTCGTTTTAGAGACTAAAGCCGTTAGTTTTTATTATAACTATTGTTATTTATTTATTTATATATTAGAAAAATCACATAAGCCAAATTACAAACATACCAGTCATAATTTCTTTGATAGCAAGTGGTCTTCTTTCAAACGATCACTGAATCAAATTCAATTATAAACACCCCTCTCCCGCTTCCACTCCCACAAAGTCTACTATATACCATTGAATCTTTCTACTTATTTTATAATCATTTTCTATGTCCTTAAAAATTCTCATTGGGCGTATATATAAATAAATAATTTACGAACAAATATTCTACTTAAATACTAAGGATAAATCAAGCAAGCGAAGGAGTGCGGTATAGCGGTATTCTTAATAATGATTGTTTTTCTACTCCAGCTGTATTTTTCTATACCAAAAAATAATTATTAATAATTTAAATATTTATTTTTCAAAATAATGCACTTAATCGTATTCACATTTTAGGTGCCAGTACATAAACAATAAAATAATATGGTGTACAATCTGATTTTTGGACTCGTGGTGCAGTCGTTAGCGCGTTTGCCAACCATGCAAGAGGTCTCGGGTTCGATTCCCGACATGGTTTATATGAATATTTCGTGGTCCCTGGACTGGTACCCGAAACGTAAGACTGATAATCTTACAACAATATTTTGAGTTTGTCCAAATTTTTGTAGACAAGGACTGGATTCATCTCCCTGGGGAGCTGTTTATATTAACATCTTACAACAGAGATGAAGAACACTTAAGAGAAGGTAATATAGAAGTCTAGGCATCTACATGGCTTATGACCTGTCAATGGCTGGTTTAAGTGGCCACTTTACACACTGTGTAACATTCACCATTCTGCCTATATTTAAACATCTATATTCCTTCAATTCTTTCATCTGATGTTGATGTTTGTGAAATTAAAGAGCTGAAACCTTTATTTATGCGTGTGAGATTCATCTAATTGAATTATTTCACCTACATACTAGGCAAGGTACTAGGCAAAAAACTACAATAATAAAATAAAAAAAATAAGCCACAGAAGCTAGATATTTAAAAAATAAAATACACAAATAGAATAAACAAATAAAATACACAAATAGAATAAACAAATAAAATACAAACATATCAAAGAAATGCAGTTAAAGGTTTAAAGCAGCTAGGTGCATAATGTTATAAAATACAGTATAAACACAATATTAAGTTCTATTTGATATGGAACATATGCATTGATACTTATAAGAACTATTTTTGAAAAATGCAAGACGTACTGACACAGAAAATTAGATTTCTTTGCTGTCTTCTGAAACCGGTAGACAGTTAATAATGTCGTTGTAATAATTATTAGGAAAATATTAATCTTATTAATTTATAATAGAAAAATCTTATTGCTAATACTGCAGGACCCCGATAATCCGAATTCCGGCTAATCCAAACGCCTTTGTAATCCGAACGACCCCCGTACCATTGATTGATTAGAAAAAAAAAAAATAATGATGTCGGCCCCGTTCAAATTATTTTTTTGCGCCGTACAATTTAACACCATTTTTATTCCGCGCGTAAGAAATGATTTTTTATATTCAATTTTCCGTAGCACTGAACTTCATCAGTTTCGTGTTTTGAGTTTTGGTAGTGATTTAAGGTGCTAGGATTCGCACACATCTAACACTCTTATATGGGTGCGAATAAAACATATAAAGTGAGAGTACAACACGTCTTGTAGTTACTAAGCACATGGACGGTTGGAAATCTATACCCCCATTTACATTTTAAAAAAAAACAAATTAACGTATGGAATCTTGATTACCAATAGAACGTAGTTATGCAGAAAGCAGCCAGCTATAGAAAAGTGAAACTGAGATAATAGCTCTTTTGTGAAAAGACTGAATAATCAAGTCTACACAACAGTTAGAATGTTTTTGACTTTAACAAATGATAAACAAAGAAAACATTATTTTTTTATTTATTACAAACAAGAATTTAATTATGTACTTGATTAGTTTTAATGGTTTTTAAAGAACCGAAAGACTTTTTTAGTGCTGTTAGTGTTTTTTGCAAATTGAAAAATGCCGTTTTCGTAATCGAAACCATTTTCAGAACGTGATTAATACATTTTTTTGTATGAAAGCGGTCTGACTGATTTTAGCAGAACACTGCACGCAATAACATTAATATCTCATATTTTGAAAATTGTGGACCGGCTGCTTTCTGCATAACTACGTTCAATAGTACAGCTACAAAGCGCACGGACGGTGATAGTTATCATAAATGTTACACTTTTGTTTGAAAAATGCAAAACAATAAATAATTTTTAAAAATAAAAACACTACAATTTTTAGCCGCCATGTATTTTTATATCCAAACAAAATTCTTTTTCCCAACCTACACATAGTTTTGTATCCAAATTCTTCCGGTGTAATTACGTGCTAATGAATTCAAAGAAAGGTTACTCGACCTTCCGCGTACGACATCTTTGTTTAAGCTCTTTAATTTAAATTTAATGTTAATTTCTTCGAAGTTTGTCAACTTTACTGTCTGAAGGAAATTATGTAAATATAGGCAAAATATTGAATTAATATGTCCATTGTAAAAAATCTACTAAGGAAATGTATTATCCGTTTTGTTAAAAATTTCGAAGCAAAAAATGTGATCAAAATAAATACTGCTACTTTTGTTATATTCGTATGGACAGTCCATTCAAATTTTTACTCAACCTTTGCTTATGTGTTCGTGACGGAACATTCTCAAATAATATATTCTAGTTTTCCTATCAATACAAATGAAACTGTAGCTCAATCACAAATAACTATCGACGTGCTTAAAATATGCTAAGCATTTGAGCGATCACAATAAACAAAAATGAACATGCTTAAGTTATTGCAATCATAAGTCAACGCGTGTGTAATCTCTAAGTCAACGCTCGTGTCAGTTTGTTTTTTATTTTCCTCGTTAATAAATATAGTTCACTAGCAAAAAATCTGCGTTTACTATAAATAATAATACAATTTATTGCATTTGCAAAATAGTAAGGAGTATCTCATACAAAAAACGATAATTCAATTACAATCACGATGGCGACTGTTCTTCTTGACATTTGGCTGGCCAACTGCCAGCTTAATGCAATAAATAGCATGATAAATAATAAATAAAAATGGCAGTTTTGGAATAGTTTCCATATTTACACCGGTGAAATTCAAATATGTGATTGCGCAGCAGGATTATACGTCACGAAACGTAAAAATTTGAAAAATTAATATTAGGTGTCACGGATGTTCCATTGTGATCGCGAATACAACAAACAACCATGGTGAGAAATTGTAATCACGTCGCTTATTAGCACGTCGATAGTTTAGTGATTGAGCTACCGGTACGTTTACTTGGTTGACCAACAGGCACTGACAAATCACGTTAATACAGATTTCAATTTGTTGGAACAGAGAGAATTTTGATCGGGTTGTGGTCCTGTGGCTAGTGTCTCGGACTCACGGACCAAAGGTCTGTGGTTCGAATCCCACTCTACTCCAACTTGATTCCATTTTCTAATAGTGAGTTATTTACAACTCGTTGAAAATGGCCCTCAAAATGAAATATTTGGGTAAATCATAAGAAGGCAAATATTTTATTTTTTTTAAAAATAAAAAAAACATTTTTGTGAAGGGAATATGGAAGTCTAGGCATTTACAGGACTTATGACCTATATTATAACGTGACTACTTAACACACTGTGTAAAATTCACCATTATATCTAAATAAATCGTTTTAGCCAATCTGTTCATCTGGAAACTTATGTTTAAAACCGTTTATGCCGTCGACATTATCATTTAAAAACCACTATGATGGCAGAAACTATTAAACTAAAATACGATAGATAATAACGCAGCTATGCATTGTTGAACATAAGATACCACGCCACGAGGAATCACAATTTAATATTTTATTACTTTTGTAATAAATCTACCAGGTTCAAAGCTAATTGATTTTATTATTTATGCTTGCAATTTTTATTATGTAATTATGGGCGTTGTGGCAATTAAAGTAGCTTTATGTTAACTGGTATTCATTATTCATTAATAGTCGAATAAAAGGTTTGATTTTACTATAAGACATTTTACAATGCATGTATATTCAGACAGATGGACAGTATTCAAATCCCATAATGGAATGGCTTCAAGTTATTATTTGGATCTTTGTACTAGGCAAAATACATGTCGGCAGTTGATTCAGGCAGATGAAAACTTGTCAAAATTCGGCGCTGCTAAAACATAAGGTTCAGAGATCGTGATTTTGCCGTCGCCGGCCCCTCTACCTGGAACAGAGGAATCGAGTTATTTTTTGTTTTTCAACGTATTAGTGCTTGATAATGAAATTTTGACTAAGCCCAATTTCGTGCTGCCACGTGCGATTAGCGAAAAATTAATTACACATATATTATGCATTTATTTTTAAATAAAGTTCAACTCCATATTACTCAGAAGTGACATAATGCAAAAACTTGATCTAGAACTGACATAATATTTAATGGTTTTATTTATCATTAGTAAGTCAAGGATGTTTTGATCCAAGGAATAAGTACTCGTACCAATGCATTTTTTTATTACAAAAAGGTAATCCAAGGCGTTGAATTAAATTTTACTTAATTTTTTCATGATGATGATTTATAATAATTATAAAAGAGTATGCATGTTTGCACGAAGGATTCCAAATCAGGTTTAATATAACCAACGTTTAATTTTTATTTGAAATACTTTAATAAAAACGAACTACTTTGACCGACGTCACTAGTTCATATGAATCAACAAATGATAAGAGAGTTGTGGACGGTTTCCGTTTTACTTACCGTCAACGTATCAATCTACAGAACTGACTGAGAAGAAGCGGAAGAGAACTTAAGGCGTCACACGCGGAGTAATTTCAGAAATACAAAACTTTGAAAAATCATAGCGCTGATAAAATGATAGATAAAAGATTTTAAAAATATATTTTTGGCTTAATTTAATAGTTTATAAACAAATAAAAAAACCCAGTGAACTTCCTCATTATTTATTTATTTCTTTGTTCATAAACGCCCAAGGGGCATTTACAAAAGAGAAAAAAATATATGCAAACATACTTAATAATAAACACAAAATATACAGACAAAATATGTGAAATTAGAAAGATATAATAAAAAAGTTATAATAATTAAAAAACTAAATGATTAAGGTAAACCAGAAAAAACAATAATAAAATAAACGAAATATGCAAAGGTGTAAGCTAATAAAATAAATTATGTAAAGCAAACGAAGTAAATAAAGTGTTACGTTAAGAAAAAAAGAAATGTGTGAGTAAAATTAATAACCAAGTGAGCATATTATCAGGAAAAAAAGATAAATAAAATAAAAATACAAAATGCGTATTATGTTATCTTTTAGCATAATATGAGTCTTTTGAATGATTTATTTTGTGTACCAACCTCAAATCAGTTAGTTTTAGTTATGTCTTTATTTTACTGGGAAAGGTTTTAAATGCTACGGGCGACCTGTTTTTAAAATTTTAGCAAAGGTCACTAAAAGTAATACTTGAACCCCTGAGTACTAGAGTAAAAAAATTTTTTTTGCATTTATAAAATCTATTTTTTTTAAGCTTGCATAGTTTACAAAAAAAAAAAACATGTACTACAGGAATGACGTTGGGGCTCAGGAGGTGTGTAATAAAGGTACATAGTACAAAAGGCATATATTACTGTTTTACATTTTTTTTTAAAAAAAGGGTAAAAAATACGTAAAATAAATAAAAATATAATAGAAATTTTAAAATTATACAAATATAAAATAAAATAAATGATTGTGAGTTTTTTTAAATTTTAAAATAATTGAGAAAACAATCGTTATAAAACACAAGCGTCAGAACAAGCGTGGGCTACCTGTTAAATTATATTGTTTTGTGAATAATATATCATTGGCTAGATGCATGTAAAAAATGGCAGATTAAAATAACGAGATATTATTATTTTTCTTCGTGTATCTCAGGAATGACGCTAGCACTGAGAGGGTTTAAGCCAAAGAATCTGCTTAATTTAAAAATAAACAATGACAATTCTAACATCAATTCGATATAAAGGTATTTTATTAACAGCAATAAATTAATGACGACTTCACACTCACATAAAAAATAGTATGTAAATAAAACTAGATGTTCTTTTATTTAAGTTTTAATAACGCAAGCAAAATACATATAATTTTTGTATTTTGCTTTACATATATTATATATGTAAAGCGTATAGATTTTTTTATAGCTACTTTACACGCTATGTAGCATTCACCATTCTGCCGATGTTTAAATATCCCCATTTCCTCAACTCTTCCATCGGTTGACTTTTGTGAAGTAAAAGAGCTCAAACCTTCATCATGCGGGTGAGATTCATCTAGGGAAGAAATCCAGCCAGTCTGCAAGCATTTGGACATACTCAAAACATTGTTGAATTGATTCTTGTTTCGACGCATCACACAGGCGGGCGACCAGAATGATACGCGGTCGACGCCTTGGCCATCCATGGTCTCCAGCAATAATCAATACTTATTATTTCGATTTTATTATTATTATTGATAATCATTGTTTGGTTTACTTCATACTTAAATTATTTGTCATCTTTTTTACTAGGCACGTATTTTTTTACTAAAAAATCTTAACGTTTTCCCGTAAATGTTTTTCGAGCGTAAATAATTCAATAAATTAAACTTGAATACCTAGAATTGTTTTGATTTGAAATAATCTCAATACAAATGTACCGTGAATGATTGGGAAATATTCGATCGAGAAATAATGTTATGTCCATAAAAAAATATTAGGTAAGTTGTGCAATCGTTCGATTACTTGTCCATTCATTATGATGGGAAATCCCACTCCAGATATTTAATGGACTGTGCTACGATTTGTATTTCTTACTTTTATAAAAAGCACGTGGCTTGAGGCTTGACTCATGATGCTTTTAGTTTGGAGAAACCATGATACGATGAGATTACTATCAGCCTATGTAATCACTGTTTTTATTTTGTACGTGTGACCGTAGTTAGCAAGCTTTTCTGTGTTTTTAGCGAAGTAAAAAACGGCCCTAATAGCATAGTATTTTCTCAAATTTGTCATTTTTTTACCAGAATTATTTTTACCTGGAGGATGCCTTCCGCACATTACCGTGTATCCTTGTATAAAAATTAAATTGGGATATAAATTAATAAACTATTTACTATTTATTTTGTCAAACTTAAGTTTTTTTCTTGTGTGTACCATTACATCAATGTACTTTAAAAAATCTTTTTTTTATTTTTGATTTATTATTACAAATGGTGTGTACACACATAATTAATAATAACATTTCTAGCTCCTCAGTAGAGTAAAAACTCATGTCTAGTGAGGGAGTTCGTTTTACACTTATTTTTATTTTTACGCATTTATATATAAACATACGAGTATATATATATATTATATATGTATTATATTTTATTTACTTTTCATTTTAACTATTTAAAACAGATTCCTTTAAATTAGATTATATTAAAAAAGAAACACAATTTTATACTGTATGGAGTTTAGGATACTCTTGTGTTTTTTTTAATTTAGATTAAAATGTTTTAACGTTTGCTTTTGATTTTGAAGATCATTAAAGATTTTTCCAACATATTGATTGGTATTTTCCTCGATTTATGCAAGGCTTTCGATACTATTAAACACGATATACTTTTTGAAAAACTTAGGAATATAGGAATCATTAATAAGGAATTGGAACTGTTCCAAAGTTACAGGAAAACAGAAAGCAAATAAAAAAGATTAATAATTAATCTCGCGACGAAATTTCATTTGGCGTCCCTCAAGGAAGCATACTTGGACCAATTTTGTTTCTTATCTATAAAAAAGACCTTTGTTATTTATTTATAAAAGACTATAATTAGTTTCGCTGATGATACTGTGCTACCATCTCAAGGAAGATATTGTATTTGGAAAGGCTGAAAATGACTTTAACTTAGTAAAAAATGGCTAGACTCAAATTATCTAACACTTAATCACTCGAAAACAAAATACATAACATTTAAAGTTAATAACAAATATATATATAATTCAAATCTTTCCTTAACTATTCACAGCTATAATTATAACACAGAGTAGATTCAATGAAATATTTGGGAATTTATAAAGATGAGAATTTAAGATGGACTAATCAAATTGATCATATTAAAAATAAATTGAAAAAGCAAATTTACTTATTTAAAACTATAAGAAATATAATCAGCCTAAAGGAACTTGTAAAAATATATTACGCAATAACTCAATCGGTTTTGAAATATGAAATAATTGGATGGGGATGTGCAAATGAAACACTGATCAAACAAATAATAACTGTACAAAAAGCTTTAATAAAAATTATCTTAAGAGTCCCAATCAGAACTAGTTCCCTCGGTATATTAAAAAATCTTAATGTAAAATTTATAAAACAACTTTAAGTAAAAGCTCTGTTACTATACGCACATAAGCATTATTCTCTACCTTCCGTTACAAATACAAGAGTTACTAGATACTCCACCCTGATGCTGCAAAAAAAATAAAAAATGAATACAACCTTCAGTCAAAGAGGATTGGCCTACTACTCGGTTAAAGTGTACAATCTACTTCTAGTATCCATACGGACAATTAGTAAGTTCTCACAATATAAAGTTGCTATTAAGAAATGGATAGTGGAGGTGGGTTGCATACGGATCGATGAGTGGATCAAGACAAATAGGTAAAGTGTGTGTACTGTTTATGAAATTTGGTCTATTGGTCTATAAAAATTAGTTATGTTTTTTATGATTATTTTAGTTAAAATTGTTTATTTTGTTAATGATAGTCAGGTTTATTAGATTGATTACGTTTTTTTATTGTTATTATTTTGTTAACTTTGTTAAATAACTAATTTAAGGCATGTTTTACATTTAAGTCGCCACGAGACACCCCAGTGAGGGAACATTATTTTGTATTAAAAAGAATACAAACAATGTAAAAGCATAAATAAATAAATAATTAATATGAAAAACGATTTTAAACTACTGTTGTATTGCATCTGAGTAAAGTAAAATTATTTGGAAATCTAGAGTTTCGATTTTTTTTTGATAAGTAGGTTTTTTTCTTTAAAAGTTTGTATAATAGATGCTTTTTTTAAGATGTTATCAATTAAGCGTATATCTTGTTCTTTAAAATTTACTATCACCATAATAAATACGGTTTTAAATGGCATTCAAAAAAATAGTATTTAACCGTATTTGACGAATGTAGCGATACCATACGAGACAAACATTTAAAAAGAGAAATCCCCGTAAAAAACTGTTTTTGCAGTTTGGCGGGAATTAAATAATTCTTTAAAATAATGTTTCTATAAAAATGTTCAATAAAAAAACCAGGGAATGGGCTGAAATGAAAAAAAAAGAAGAATTGTCTACATTTTCAAATTATGATAAAAAAAAAAAATTATAAAAAAAAGTTTTTGAAAAAAAAAGATTTACTTAAAATTTTACTATGCGGATTGTTCTCAGAAGTTTAAATATCTACAGAACACAAGAGTATAGGTTCTCAAACTAATTCCGCCCTCTGCCCATTTTCAGAATGAAAATTTTTCTAGAGCCTTCTAATTTTTTTAAACATACCTACCATCTTAGCGCACCTTTAAAATGGCTCTTGCAATTATTACTGTATTTATTATTTACACACACACAAAATTATATTCATTATTCCGCTCGGACACGGGAAGATTTTTTGCCATTATAAATTACTTAAATATATACATTTTGGAACCATTTCATTTTGTCGTAAAACACCGTGTTAGAAAATGGCAAATACGTTTTGGGACTCGAACCTCGAACCTCTCGATCCGGAGTTCGCGACACTACCCACGAGACCACTAGCCGTTATTATGAGTAAATAAAAATACCTTAATTAGGAAGTTCAGTTCTACGGCCAATTGATGTAATTTTTTTTCTTCCACGCGATAAAAATAAGAGCTTTTGTAAATTATCTATCAAACTGAGCGAAAATTTTTTGGAAATATTTTAATATATAATTTTATATTTCACCGCTATGATTTTTTTTATGTGATTTTAAAATTACTCCGCCTGTGACGTCTCAACTTCTGCGCGGTAAGTTGTCCTGGTTGGTGGGTTGGCTTCCCGGTATCCTGACATATATCTAAACACTCTGTCATTGTTTGATTTCTAAGAACTAGTGACGTCGTTAAACTTCCTCATTTTTTAAAACAATTTTATGCATTTTTAAACCTGCCTCTCTTATTGGTATAACGAACATCGTCAAACTACGATGCGAAGTTATGCTTTCAGCCTTGCTTCTTACAATATAACAAGACAATTCGGAAACTAATTATACAACAGCTTACGTCATTTTATGTTTACAAAAAAGTATTTAATGTGATTGAGTTTACATCATAATATTAAAGTAATCACATCCGCAATTGGTTTAAATACGTCAGCATTTTAATCGTTAAATTCCTTTATTTTTATGCTTTATTGTATCGTAATATTTACAGATTAAATAAAAGAGAATATGGAAATCTTATGACCTGTTATTAGCTGGTTTAAGTAGGCACTTAAAATATTGTGTTACATTCACCATTCTGTCTACGTTTGAACATTCTTCGATTCTTCCATCTGTCAAGTTTTTTGAAGTAAAATAGCTGGAACCTTTACAAAAGTCAACCGATGAAAGAGTTGAGGAAATGTGGATGTTTAAACACAGGCAGAATGGTGAATGTTACATAGCGTGTAAATCGGCCACTTAAACCAGTCAATGGTACGTCATAAGCCCTGTTAAGAATATTTATTTTAATAAATACAATTATTTAACATATTTGTGTACCCTTCTTTCGAGGATGGCAGAAAAACTGCGCGCTTTTTTGGGTTTTTGGATAGTTCTAGCTATAAGAAACAATTTTTCAACAAAGAAAAACAAAAAAGACACGCCAATTGTAATTATCTATAGTGTGTAAAAAGTCGTTGCTCTAGTGCCATAAACCATTGAGAAAATACTGGACTACATTTGTAACTATTTGTAATAAAAAAAAAAAAACAATCTTAAAGTACCTTTTTTTCCCCAATTTCTAACCCACGTTCATATTCAAATTACTAGCAACTTCTAATTATTTTTCATTTTGATTCTCTGACAAAACGCCGCGTTCTTTTCAAAATAAAATTATAGTACATTAGACCATAAAATAGATACTAATCTCCTTAAAAAAATACGAATAAATGCGCGATTGAGAACACACTGAAAACTGCCATTGTTTTCAAATAATCTACATACCACACACCTATTGCCCGCATGTGTAGGGAACATAATATATACTGCCGAATTAAAAAAATTGTCATTATTCATGATAATCTCCCAACTTGTGCAAATAATCTCTTAATTAATTAGTTCACATAAACAGTTTTTTTTTATTTATTGCATAAAAAAATCAACATGTGTAATTCTTTCTATTTTGTGTAATTCTATCATTGAAGATATATAATATGCATGTGAAATTGTATCGACAAATACCTTCAAATTGCATTTTTTTCTAGGGTGTGTCTTTGTTAAATAACTTAAAAATAAAATAAAAGTATAAAGAAAAGTAAGTTCGCATTTATTTTTCTATTATTTATTTACTTATAGGTCGTTGATTACGCATTATTTGAGACATAAGTCCCAACTCCATGGGACTAAAAGTTCCGTGTTCAGTCGGGACGAGCAATTGGTTGACACAGACACATGAGTATATCATCGCAAATATTATCACAAATATTATCCCAGAATTCCTCTTAAAGAGATAAATTTCGAGTTACGTATATTATGTAAGTCTAAGACAAGCAAGAAAAGGGTTTTGCGTTGGTTTGTACATGTAAGTAAATCGAGGAGAACCGAGAAAGACATGGCGTGACCAAATCCAACGAATAATTGAAGATGGACACGTAAAAAGTCAGAAAATCGCAGGTGCATTAGATGTATAAATACAGGGGAAACGAGATCTGTATGCAAATACATGATAATATGGCGTTCTATCCTCTCTTTCTACCCTTGATATCCGTGAAGCGGCGTGATGGTTTGTTTTTTTTGTAAATAAATCATTTCACCTACATACTAGGCCACACCTAAAAATATTTTTAATAACGCATTATAATACACCAGAACTTCGTTTTTATAAACTCCAGGCATCCGGATTGCCAAATATCTGGATCGCTATTAGGAAATAAAAAAATCAAGAAGATGTTATAATAATGAATCGTTTCCTTGCCAAAGCAATTAAATATGCTGGACATGTTTAAGAAAGTTTTTTATGTGATTCCAATTCTAAAGAAACAAAAATGTGAACTCTAAAATTTTGCGTTTTCTTTCAAAACATTGCTTTAATTTAGTGGTCAATACAATTTTCCGGATTCCTGCATATTTAAATAACGTCTAGCATGAATTTCCAATTCATAAAACTCAATATTGTATGTCATGTCATTATTTTACCAAAAAAAATATTATGTATTGTTATTAATTTTTCCCATGTTTTACCAGATCGGAAGTCAAAATAAAAGACTTGAAATAAAATATGTACCCATTCACCCAAATAATAATTTAATATACAGCGAGTCCATTTACTTCATATGTATTTTAATTTATGCGATGTCACGTTTTATTAGTGTTTTGTATTTTTTGACTAGTGTTAAAATATCAAATAATTAAGCCTTCACATGTCGAATATTTTATCATTTTATTATCATCACCATATCCCTTCCTCACCCAGTGGTGCATAGAGCACTGCATTGATAAACCAAATGTGTATTAGAAAATAATACAATTTAGGTTAGTATCTACTTGATAGTTTTCTGGGGTTTCCTCTTGAAACAGGTCACAGCCGAAACATCTTACCGATCCTTACATAAAATAACGAAATAAAGTTTTTCATTTAAGTAAATATTTTTAAGTAAACAAATAAATAACTATCGCTTTGAAGTATATATTAACCTTGTACATTACAAGCAAGGTAAAAGTATAATGCAACTACATATAAAAAAAAATTGTTTAAATTTTATATTGAAAACAACGCGGTAATTTATCTGCGAGTCAAAATGAAAAAGAACTAGAACTTACTCGTTATTTGAATTTGAACGAGGGTTGAAAATTTAGGGATATAAAAGGAACTTAAAATACTTTTACAAAAATTGATTTTGTCAAATTTTCAAGTCACCTGTTGTTGGTAGGTTATCGTAGAGCCTCGTAGCTATCTATATATATTATACCTACTAAAAATGGAAAAAAATAGCTCCCGGAAACCGGAAATC
Organism: Micrasema longulum; assembly: GCF_059751315.1. NCBI lineage: Eukaryota > Metazoa > Arthropoda > Insecta > Trichoptera > Brachycentridae > Micrasema > Micrasema longulum. The sequence goes on from NW_028277736.1 coordinate 261,430, forward strand.
TATCATAACACATATATCGTGTAAGCGCTGTAATTGATTAGTTAATTCACAAGTAGTTGTGACGTCGTTTAAAATAGTTTATTTTTATTTTTTTCATACATTTTCGAGAAACTTTACCGTATGCTCATATTTTTACCGCGTGTAAGAAAATATTCAATTTCCCATAGGACTGAACTTCTTCATTTATCAACCTTTCTTAGCTCGTCTCGAGATTTATATTTTATATTTCATTATTTCCTATGCTGTTTTTTATGTGACTAGTTATAATTTATTTTGGTTAAATCAATCGATTTACTACTTTTTGAGTGATTTTTATACTGAGAGTCCCCATTTACTATCAGTTATATGAGATTATTAGAAGCAAACCTATAAATCTCCAATAAAAATGGAAAATTAGTTATTGATGCCAAAATAAACCATACACCTACCTACCTAAATAATAATAAATAATAGCGTAATTTAAAACCGTCTCTAAATCTTGCAGATTTCAGTTATACTTGACACAGCAAACTTTCAGCATTCTCCATTGAGTTGGTGAAGCATTATTAGAAGTCTTAATTATTTTTTCAACGTTTTCGCAAATACCTATCGCAGTAACTTCTTCAATGGAGATTTCTAAGTTTGCTTCCAATACCCTCATATAATACTTATCTCACCATCTGCTTTCAACCCTCTAAAATGGATTGGTTTGTACGAAACTTCTGCATCTCCTTTGTCTCTTCGGTCTCTTCTGTTCGGCCCTCTCTAGCTCATCATATAATTTGCACCTCAGATCCTTAATCCAACTTTAAAAAATCATAGTTCTGATAATACGACACATAAATAAATAAAAAATCAAATTTGGCTTTAATTAACAAAAAAAAACCTAGAAAACCCACTGAACTTCCTCATTGGCGATTATATAATATCGCATCTTTAGATCTAATACGACTTAACTTAAAAAAACCTTAAAATGAGTTTAGATGATCAAACGACTTCAATGAAAATTATCCAGGTTTCTGCATTTAAAAAAACATGCAACATTCGGGTGGGAATAGGACAAAACCGTTACATTAGTCTCTTTGTTACTCAGAGAATTTAGGTTCCGTGTCAGTACGGAAGCGAAGCTATTAGCGTTGTGTTTATATTGCTGTGTAAAAGACGCAACGCAGACAAACATATAGTGACCAAAAGCCGGTTGACTCAAATCATCAATTCCAAAACAAATGGCAACTTTACTTTATTTTTTAAATATTTAAACGTCAAATGTAGCTTTGCGAATGTTTTGATCCGACTCACCGATAATCTTAGTGACTTATTTAAGTTTATGTCATTTCGTGAATAAATGAAAACATGTGTTTGGTGACCTGATGTGAGCTTTAAAAAAATATGTCAGTGTCTTATTTATCAAAGTGTATTTCTGTACCTCAGAGGCAGACGGATGCAAATCCAGAATTTGATGAAACGAAATTTTCTATTTTCGTATCCAGTTTACGATCACATCCATTGATTTTGAAGAAATTAAAGTTATAGAATGAAAAAACCAATGTATTAAGATACTGAAAATACAAATTAATGCTGTAAACCATGAGAAATCTCTTCAAGAAAGTAGATTCTTTAGGCTTTTGTTGAACATTTGACGTTTGGATTTGCATCCGTCTGCCTCTAAGGTACAGATTTTTTTGTTTGTTTTTTTCCAATCTAATAATGACTCATTTAATAAATGTCTTGTTTAAACTGATAATGATTTATTTTATGACGCTTTTGTTACAAAGATTCATAGCTGAATGCCTTCGGTATAATTTTTGACTCAAAATTTGGTGTTTACTTTTTAAAAATACTAAACAATCGACGAAAGACTACGAACGTGTCACAATTTACTTTCGTCTTTTGCAGTTTTCCAAAAAGTTGTTTTTTGAGTTGAGTTGTTTTCGTCCTAAAGGTGCGATATTATCCAATAATAATGCTAAATTGAATATTTTTCTCACGTGAGAATGTCATAGGATATTTTAATGTTTTTTCATTAAGTAAATTTAAGATAAATCTATTTGTCGGACTTTATTTTTCTTTGCATATATTATAGATTAAAATAAATACGACTAAAATATACGAGTGAAAATGGTGTTTTAAGTTCAAGTTGAAATTTAATTATTTGCTAAGCCACTCAATTAATCGATAAGTCATTAATTGCATGGTTTCTCCAATGCAAACAAACTGTTGTTATTTGTTTAGTTAAGTATTTGGTTTGACTTAAATGGCAGGAGACTATTGCAAAACGGCGTCAGAACTCAGAACTAAGAACAGAACATGACTGACCATCACGCAACGGTATAATGCACGATGGCCGGTTTTTAATTGCTATTTTCCCTTTTCCATTTCAATTTATTTTATAAATACTGAAAATAAAATATAACATGTTAAATAAAATATTATTATCCGACGGCAGAATAACTCAATGTGTTTTTTTATAGACTTAACTTAAGTAAATTGAAGACCTCGTTCTTAAAACATTAAATGTTCAAAAATTTCCAAATTGATCAGGTATATTATTGTATTTCATCATTCTCTCAACAATGTTTTGAGTTTTTCCAAATTTTTGTCGACAAGAACTGGATTCAACCCCTCTAGGGAGCTGGAAAACAGAGAACTGAATATAGAGGTCTAGGCATCTACAGGACTTATGACCTGTCATTGGATGGTTTGAGTGGCCACTTTACACACTGTGTAACATTCACCATTCTGCCTGTATTTGAACATCTATATTACTTTAATTCTTCCATCTTTTGATGTAAGTGAAGTTTAAGAGCTGAAACCTTTATTAATGTGGATGAGATTAATATGATTGAATTATTTCTCCTGCATACTAGGCAATGCCTAAAAATATTTTAAAACTTTTTTCTTCGTCTTGGACCAGGAGGATTTATCAAGAATTTTTTAATTTTGTCAAAATTTTAGTAAACAAGAACTTGATTCATGACTGGTAATTAGCCCTGTAGATGCCTAGACTTCTACAGGGTGTTCTTTAACTCCTTTCACACCCGAAACCACGATGATCAGTATGGGCAAGAAGACATGTTAGCATATTTTTAAAAATACTTAGAACGCAGAAATTAAAAAAAAAAAATATTGAAAAAAACAAAGGGTTGCTTACTTCTGCAGGAAAGATACGAGAGGGGCATGGCCACGTGATTAACGGTGTATCAGACTCTCCCCTCCCCTCTCCTCGCTTCTCCCTTGCAGAAGTAAGCAACCATTTGTTTTTTTTAATATTTCATTTCTGTAAATTTTATTCGTTCTAAAAATTTATTTTAATGTGCAAATATGTTTTCTTGCTCATACTGACCATCGTGGTTTTGGATGTGACAAACTTTAAAGAACACCCTGTATAATCCCTTTTCTAAAGTGTTCTCCATCTCTGTTGTAATATGTTGATATTATTATTCCCTGTTTATGATTTCTTTTAATCGTTCATTCCAAGTACTTTAAAAAAAATCGTATGTTCCTCAAATTCACTATTAAAAATACAGTTTTGTTGTAAAAACAACAATTGTTCCATCAATTTGTTTGAAAACAGCAATTATTGTACAAATCAATTTGTTTAAATGAAGAGTAAATATAATTAAATTAGCTTTTCCAACACTATCACTCATTGTTTGGAACTTTTTATAATTCAAAACGTGTTATGGATAGTTCTGTGGTCTTATGCTGAAACTAATTCGTTTCGTAAATTCATTCTTATCGTTTGAGAGGGAACGAAAGTGAAATATGGTTTTGATTGCGTTAGAATGAGATGGATCAATGACGAACAAACTAACGAACTTATGAAATGAAATTGAGACAGAATAAGCCAGCTTGATAGACTGGTACATATATTTTTGCTGTGTTTACTGAATATTTTGACAAATCTTAATATAGATTAAACAAATTTCTGAAAAATAGCTATTTTTATTTCGATCGATTCAAAATTTTAAGTCCAAATATTGTCTAAAAACACCAAATGTCACACTGATTTTTAATTTGATATTTGAATAGGCACAATATTTATACAGTTTAAGTATTTTTACAGTGCACTTAAGGTTTATCTATCATTTTATTTAATACGGAATACGTTTGTATGAAGAAAAATTAGACCCCGCATTTCCTTAAGACCAGATGAATTTTTTGGGTTTACGCTTATGCCACCAAATGAAAAACTGTCCCATTATCACACTTAACGACCTTCTTCAAACCAGTTTGCTATGCCGAAGATTTTTTCTCTCTCGGCGTGGTGTCGCATATAGTATCGAATTAAAACGTGATTGTTTTGATTTTTTTGAGGGAATTTACGCGGTCTGAATGGCTATTTCTAACAGCAATCTGGTTTGTGACGGATACGCCAACAGGAAGTTAATTTTGGGCCGTAATGACTAAATTACGTGTCGTCGATAAAATACCTTTTTAGTTCACCGCCACAATGCGCCCAATTAATATCAATGACGTTCGCAAGTATGTAATGTAGGTACATTCATAATCATATTTATGTATTTAAGTAGGTAGAGAGGAAGCTGAGGTATGAGTGACGTACGCAGGAAAATTCGCGAATAACAACAATTATTACGATTATCTTATTTTCCCTTTAGGTTATTGAATTCGCCAAGTTTTTCACGAACCTCCTCCAATTTATTCATGTTTATGTGTAGTCATTTACATTTGTTTTAATTTTCTCATTATTACTAGTATTTAAACTAATGTTTCATTTTTTAATTATAAATCTATCTATTATCTGTTGATGGCCTCCATAATAAGATACGTGATCACCGCTTGGGGACATTCTTGTGCAACAAACATTGAATATGTACAAATATGCACTTGTCAAATTGATTGCACCCAATTATGTATACAATCAGAGACATAATACTCCATTTATGTATAATAAATTAAAAGCTTTACCAGTTAAGGGTAGATTAAGTTATGGAGCAAAATAATTATTCGACAGATGTTCAGCTCGATTTATAAAAATAAATTAGAACACAGCTATCTAACAAAATTTACATCTGTTGGGGGCCTAGTTGTACCAAAATTTAAAAATAAATATGGACAACGTACGTTGGATTATATTGTTCCAATAATATTTAATATGTTGCCACTTGACATGAAAACATGTCATAGTAAAAATAAAATTAAGTTTCTATTACGTAAGTGGTTAGTAGATAGAACGTTTCTGTATTGATTAATTATTTATGTAAAACATTTTTTTTTATCTCTCATTGTATACATTTTTGTTATTTTTTTAGGTCAACCTTTTCTTTTATTTCTTTCTTATTTTATTTACATTTTTTACATCTGAATTTTAATAGGTACTTTTAATTTTCTTATTACCAATTTTTACCAATTTCATAGATATGAATTGAAATTATCGATTTACTTTGTTTTATTTTTTATCTTGTTTTGTATTTATATGTTTAATTTTTTTCTTATATTTAAAACATATTCGAGTTCATTGCTATTCTTTAATTTGAATTGTATTATTTTACTCCATTTTCTCAATTTAAAAAAAAAATAAATTGTAAATTAAATAAGATAAAAATATTACATTTATGTGCACACACTATTTATATATGTGTTTATTTTTTTTTTTTTTTCCTATATTTAAAATATATTTAAGTAAATTGCTATTCTATAATTTTAATTGGATTATTTTACTCTATTTTCTAACTTATTATTAAAAAAAATAAAAAAATATCTGGTTTTGTTGATTTTTTCTTCTTAATAATATTTTTCAAAGCATAAAAAACAATATTAAAAATGTTAATTATTTTATACGTATATAGTATTATGTATCTACTCTTTTTTATTTGATAATTAATTAAAACTAATTTCTGAGCAGCCGATTTCAAACTATGATTGAATAGTTCATCGGGACAAAATATATTTTAATACTTTGTTTTCTTTATAATGTATTAATAGTGTTTACTTTATTGAATGAAGACTCTATGAAAAAAAAGGTATATTATCTAATTTATATTGGTGCTTCAATTTCCATTATTATCGGTATACTTTCAAATTTATATTTATGCTTCAATTTTTATTATTATCGGTAAGTATGTTTTCTAATTTATAGTAATTATGTCTCATTTAAAGATTGCCCATAACAGACACATAGACCAACATGACATTTTTTCGTTTTACAGTCATCATCATGGTACTAATTATTTATTGAATTCTGCAATTATTCGCACGCAGCAACTTGCAAATTAGTACAGTGACGATTTAGATTTATCTTATACCACGCCGCTGATGATCAAGTCCTGTGTTTTGAAAAAGAATTAACAATTAATGATTGAAATAACTATTCGTTCTTCACTTTTGTTTTAACTCTTTACTCTTGTGTGTATAATTATTTTTAAAATTCATGATTGTTTAGTATTAACATTAATATAAACCATAAAGTAAACTTTTTAACTTTCCTTTTAAAGCACTTTTTTTTCTCTCTTATTTTCTTTACTTCCTCTTCTTTTTAAATGCTGTTTTCTTTAATTTACCTTTCTTTTATATAGTTAAATGTTTATATTTGTTACAGATGTAATATTTATTTAAAAAAAATATAATTACTGTTTCCCATTGTATACTTCTCGATGTTTTTATTCTTTTATAATATAATGATATTTTTATCACTGTTTTAATTGTTATTATGTAAAAGATTCATGGAACCTTAAATAAATAAATATTTTTTTTAACTATTAATGGCATTTTCAAATTTAATATTTATGCTTCAATTTTTATTGTTATCGGTATGTTTTAAAATTTACTTTAATGTTTTATTTTCTAATAAATAATGGTATGGTTTTTTTTTAATATTTATGATTCAGTTTTTATTATTACCTGCATGTTTTCTGATTTATATTTATTTAGAATTCTTCAATGATGTTATTATTATTAGATTTTTTTAAGCATCATTTAATAAATTAATAACAAACACATGTAGAAAAGAAGGTCCTTCCTAAACACAGGAATTTCCTAGCTAGTCGGGACCTGAAATAATGACACTCTGTACATTTTGAAACTGTGACATACATAAATAAATACATAAATAAAAACAAATGATTGTCGGGACAGGCGTCGGGCCGTGGCGCAGTTAGTTACACGGCCAAGTGTGAAACTGGCGTCGCAAGTTCGATTCCAGAAAGTCACAGCTTTTACACCACATATCATACACCGCATCTGTGGACAAAAGTCTCCATGGCGGTGCCCACATACACGGCGAAATTCCTCGTTGCTGATCGAGAAAAACTGCCCGAAGGACCTCTCTGTAATCTGGTAGCATTATCATATTTGTGATAAAAAACAACTTATTAAACACTATATCTTTTAGTCCACTCCTGACTAGTTTTAAAGATAATATTCATCTCAATGCACACATCCCATCATGAAAATAATAACATGACAAAAAAACTTGACTTTTTAGCTCCACATGCATCGATGTAATATCTAAAATTTATTAGTTAAGTATATCTTGATAAAGAAGCTTGTGTAGCCTTGAAGCCGGTCGGGAGAAGAAAAATAACATAAGTGGTGAAAACAAAAGATGTTTTATACTTGTTTTATTATTTATTTTATTTTACAGAAACAAACAGTCAACAATGATTAATGAACACAATAAAGATAAGGTTCAAAGACAGACCAGCGAAGTTTCTAAATAAAAATTATACATATAAAGTACAACAAAAGGGTATTTGTATGAGAGTAAGTGCAGAGGTGTGAGGGTGTGTATTTGTGTGTGAGTAAAAATATTAATAATAAATAACCACAAAGTTAGTGCTTCAAAAATTATTATCATTTAAAACACAATTAATTTTATAATAAACATAAGAGTCTCAAAGATTTTGCGAAACCAATGAAAAAAGTTACTGTTTTTTCCTAATGTGTAGATTTAATTATAACTCGTCTTTTATTTGCATAATAAATTACATATATTTATCTTACAGTATTAATTTTCGCAAACATACTTGAATGCCATTTTTTATGGTAATTAAATACCCTCAGGTTCAAACAACAAATAATTCAATTTATTTAAAAACTCTTTAAAATAACTCCCGGATTCCACAATGCAAATTCAAATGAATAAGCTAATTTAATGTCTAGACCACTTTAGATACACGTAGACAGGTATTTTAACTGTAAAAATGGTAATTTGATGAGTCAAGGTTTCTAAATTGCTAGTAAACCTTTTTTTTAAATCGACGTTGTGAGTGTGTGTTCATAAAATATTTTTTACCTACTGAAATTTAAAGAATAAGATTATTTTCTTTAGTTAGTAAAAAAACGCATCTTTTTATTTATATACATGTTTTAAACGCCCTCAGCGGGCTTTATCACTGAAAAAAAAGCGCACAAGCAGGTTCGATATCGATTTGTAAACTGGGAAGTTAAAAACTGTGTAAAATAAAAAAATAGAAAAAATATTTCAAACAAACAAAAAGTCTACAAAAAGGCTAAATGACGCAATAAATTATTCTAATTTGAATACAAGCGTTTTCTTATATTTCGATATTTGAGGACACGCGGTCTGACTTTTCTTGATACAAACGTATTCCCATATTTCCTCCCTGAACTATAGCTCTAGAGTAGTGATTTTTTTCACACTATATATATCATAGGCGTCAAAATATTATTTTACTTTTATAATAAATGTTTTTTTTGGGAGGTAGCGCAATCTAAAAACCCATAAAAGCGCTCTGTCTTATCTGCCATCTTTGGATGATAAATAATTTTGAAAAACGCAAAAAGTACCGACACAGAAAATTTAGTTCTGATACTTATAAAAAAAAAAAATTTATTGATTCTGTTTTGGAGTACGGAAAACGGAAAAATGAAATTTTGATTTCGCTTAGGCTCAATAGTTCGACGCGAGACGTGCAGTTGTCATTTTTTCAGTATCGGAGAGGCATTTTCCAGAGAGTGACAGAAAAACAATGTTCAAAAACATTTTTTTTTATCTCTCATTGAATACATTTTTGTGATTTTCTTAGGTTAACCTTTTCTTTTATTTCTTATTTATTTTATTTACATTTTTTATATCTTAATTTCAATAAGTACTTTTAATTTTCTTATTATTTTAATTTTTCCTCTACATTTATGAGCACACACTATTTATGTATATGTTTTTTTTTTCTTATATTTAAAATACATTCGAGTTAATTGCTATTCTTTAATTTGAATTGTATTATTTTACTCCATTTTCTTAATTAAAAAAAAAAAAAAATATATGTATTTCTTGAAACTATTTTTTATGTTTCGTGTACAGTATTATGTCTGTACTCTTTTTATTTGATTATTAATTAAAACTAATGTCTGAGCACCCGATGACAAACTATTATTGAATACTTTATCGGGACAAAATATATTTTAATACTTTGTTTTTATTATAATGTATTATTATTGTAATAATGTGTTTATTTTATTGAAATGTTCATTCCTGTTCATCAAAATTCTGTCATCGCATATCCTCATAATTAGCAAAATATATTTATTCAATGGAATTACCAAATTAAAGGTCTTGGCATTATTTTTGAAGCTAATTTCAAGCTAATTTCACGAGTCCCGCATAAATCATTTAAGATGCTTGAATTTGTATTTCGAAACATAAACATTTTAAGAAATACGCACAGTGTATTATTAATTTGTCCCAGAATACTAGAACGGTTATATAATTTGGGATCCTTCTAAATCAAACCACATCCTTGTTATAGAGAAGTTCCAAAATCAATTTTCGCCATACTTATATCTTTAAGGAAATATTAATTATCCATTATTGTACCTATCCATCATTATTTCTAGCTGGGATGCTAAATTACAATACTCTCGAATTTCCACGTAAAATTCTTTTTGGGAATCATTTCTATAAGCTGATTTCTGAAAGTACATATTATCCAAATATACTGAAAGAGATCGGTTTGTATTTCCTAATAATTATACTAGAGCGAGATCTCATGCATATTTTAACATAACCAGAAGCCGTACGAATGCAAGTCAGAATTCACCCATGAATAAGGAAAATCGCTTTCTGAATACGGCTTCTGTGGATAATATGGACCTATTTTTCTCTTCACATCGGCAGTTTAGTAGCTTTCGGCTTTATGTTCACAAACTTCTTATTTATATTTACAGTCCACATCACGTAATGGGTTAAACAACCCGTAAAGTAATGCCAACTACAATGAAGAACTTCAGCCCTACGGGAAATTGGATTCAAAAAATGTTTTCTTGTGCGCGGTAAAAAATAGAGCATTAAATTGTAAAACGAAAAAATAAATAAATAAAAACGCACTACTTTGAATGACGTCACTGGTTCATGTGAACCATCCAATGATATGAGAGCTTTGAAGGATATCCGGTTTGGCCGCCGTCAATGAACCAATCGGAAGAACTGTCATAGAACGACTTTTGACGTCACACGCGGAGTTCTTTCAGAAATACAAACTTTAAAAAATCATAGCGCTAATAATACGATATTTAAAAAAAAATTGATTATTTTTTAAAAGGAAAAAAAAACACTGAACTTCTTCATTATCAAATAAACAAAAAAAAACAGTTAAAAAATAGATGCTTACATAAACAAAGAACGACTAATTAAAATTGAACATTTCAAATATTCAGGACTAACAATAGACAATTCACACCGATAATTTAATTCGTAAAATAGCAACACTATCGAGTCTTTTTCCAAAATTAAAGACTTCGTTTTTCTTAATCTTATGTATGAAGCCTATGTCAAATCTAAAATGTGTTACATGCAACAACTATGCGGAACAGGAAACTAAAATGACATATACAGACTACAATGATAGCAAAATAAAATATTGAAGCTTGTATTTGACCTGCATTATCTAACACCAAATAAAGAACAAAACAAAACAATTAAATGTTAACGAACTTTTTAAAATAAAATCCTTAAAATTTATTCATAACTTAGCCACTGAAATCATTGTAGACAAAGTACTTAAACTTACAGTAAACATGGACATAATACAAGAATATCAGAATACTTTTAGAAACAAAGTTTCAAAACAAGACAAGGAAAATCGAGACTTATAAATTAGGGTTTGAAATTATACAATAAACTACCAAACAAAACTTAATAAAGGACTCAGACAAACTTTTCAAAATATGTAAAAAATATTATTTTCAACAACAGAGTATAAATAATAAATATATATTATTTTTGTAAAATGAATGTAGTAATTAGGGGGTTGGGGTTTATAATTTTTTTTCAAATAATAAAAAAAAACCAACTAACCTAATATTTAATGTTAGATGTAGAACGATTAAAATAAGGTATAAGCTGCTCGATCGAGAGTCTTTATATTAATGAAGTATAAAATAATGTGTACTTACATCAATTGATTTAGGCAATATGTTTTGACATATTTATTTTTTTAAATAATCAGATACAAGTTTTCCCTCTCTGTTGCAACTAATTTAAATACCAATAACTCCATAGGGAGGAAATCCAGCCAGTCTGCAAGCATTTGGACATACTCAAAACATCGTTAAATTAACTACCTGGTAAAAGAAGAAACATAAAAATTGGAAAATTGTTTTCAGGCGTAGCCTAGCACGTGAATTGGTTCAGCCGGATGAATCTTACCCACATGATAAAAGTTTCAGCTCATTTACTTCACAAAAGTTAACAGATGGAAGAGTTGAGGAAATGTGGATGTTCAAACATTGGCAGAATGGTGAATGTTATACAGTGTGTGAAGTGGCCACTTAAACCAGCCAATGACAGGTCATAAGCCCTGTAAATGCCCAGACTTTCATATTTCCTTCTCAAAATGTTTTCCCTCTCTGCTGCAACAAATTTAGATACAAGTCTCACTAGTTTTTACTCTGTCTAACTGTTATTGCGTAGAAACAAATATATTTATTTTTAAGTAGCATTAGTTTTATATGGGTAAATCTCCACTAACAAGCCACACAAAATGGCTTGGTGGGATTTTTGTATTTACTCGTAATATTTATTTTATGTATTGTATCCTATATTATCTCTTTACTCATATATATTTCAATAGTAAACAAATATCAATAGAGCTAAACTCATTGCCAAATTTGTGTAGTCTCTGAATAGGCGAGTGAATGTATGTAATAATTAGTACCAGATTTGAAGCGCCGTCTGTATTTGTCGCGTATAAGTTTTAGGTTCATTAAATGTTTGAAGATTTGTTACATCAAAGGCGCCCAAATTTTATATAAAATCATAAGGGTTCCCATATAGGACCCATTTTATTTTCTCTCTATATTAATGATATAAATCAGTGCTTAAAATTTTCTCAAGTTTTACTTTTCGCTGATGATACAAAAATCTTTGCCAATGTCAACACGCACTGTGTAAATATCCAAAAAGATCTTGATCGTTTAATTGATTGCTGTAATAAAAATCAATTGTACATTAAAACCTCAAAATGTTATTCAATGACATTTACTAAAAGTAAAAAAGAAAATTCCCTATCACGGTGTAGCGAGATTAGAGACTTAGGAGTAATTCTTGATAGAAATTTGCTGTTTGGGTCTCACATAAATTCTATTGCCGAAAAAGCTTACCAAATGCTGGGATTCATTTAAAGAATTTTCAAACTCTTTAAAAAACCAAACACATTGAAAACTTTATACAACACTTTTGTACGCAGTAACTTGGAGTTTGCATCCGCTGTGTGGAGCCCACAAAACATAACAAACATTGAAAGGATTGAAAATGTTTAATGAAAATTTTGAAAATACCTAGATTATAAAAACAATAAAACGCTTTGCACTTACAGCCAATCTGCTAAACAAAATGGATTTTTTACCCTTGGAAAAAGACGCACTATATCTGAATTATGCTATTTATATAAATTATTAAATAATTAAGTAGACACTTTAAACTTACTCTCCAAAATTAATCTTTATGTCCCATTTCGCGTGACAAGAAATAAATATTCATTCCATCTTCCAGTCTGTAGCACTAACTATGCACAACACTCCTCTATCGTTCTTGCTCTAACTTTAATGCTTTTATTTCATCTATTGATATATTTAACACGCCCCTTAATTTATCTGAAAATAAATTAAGACTCCTTATTTCTGGCTGCGATACGATCTCACTTGCTATTTAATGATGCTCACACTTACACACACCTGAACACTTACTCCTTCACAAATCCTCATAAACACACCTCTACACTTACTCTCATACAAATACACATAAATACACCCTTATGTTGTACCACAATTAATATGTATATTTTTTATTTAGAAACTCCGCTGGTCTGTCTTTAAACCATATCTTTTTTTATGTTATTATATCATTGTCGACTGTTTGTTTCTGTAAAATAAAAAAAATTATAAAATTTCTGATTCTAAAAGGTAATGTTTTTTTAATTAAATTTACAGTCAGTTATGCTATAATTATTACAAATTGGGTATTTCGTTCCTCTATCGTTTTGCTTGATTTTTCCAAAGCAAACCGGTTGACCAAGAAATACAATATTTTAGGTAATTATGCATTTTGTTCAAATATCGGGTTTTTTCTCTCGTCGATATGCAACGATATATTAATGAGTCAGATAAATAATGTATTCAATTAAAACATGTATCTGACAACAACAATATTGAATTTACTGGGAAATATAATAAAAACAGTAAAAAAAGAGACGGAGTTTTAAACTTCGCAATTTTTGGAGTTAACTAAAAAACACCTATATTTTTTGTCTCATCAAAACTAAACAAATATTTATTTTATAAGTTATTGAAATCTACGGTCATATTTACAATAATATGGTTATAATATAATAGGTACTTAATACTCGACTAAAAATAATTTCAAACATACAATTAACAATATACGTTATGTGTCATAAACAAATAAAGTTTACTTTTACAAGAATTTAGAAAACCTTAAATGAAATGTTTGTACATATTTACGTTTGTAAATTTGAAATAAAAATGAAAAAAAAATTTTGTATGTACCTATCACTACTCACCCACGACGACAATGCCTGGATGCTGTTGCTGATTTCCCTTTTGAATTTTTTACTATTCAAATTGAATATATTACTCGCATTGACTCCAATAAAATTATTATACAAGTTGCAAATTCTATGTATGCATGTTTTTTTGCTGCATTAGTGTTTACATCGGCGCAGTAAAATAATTTGGGGTGACGGGTACATTTGAAAGGTACAAGGAAATTAATTACACTAAGTAAATTAATGCAGTCATTAATGCCATTTAAAAGCTTTAGTAGAAACATTAAGTCAGCAATATTTCGTCTACTATCCAAAGAGTTTATTTTTAAATGTATTCTCGCTTCATTATAATTATGGAATTGGTAACTTTTTTTGTATGATAGACATTTTAATAATTTATTTTTGAATTTTTCTATTTTATATTTGTGAATTTCATAGTTTGAATTTGAATTTGAACATTGTTTTTCTATCACTCTTTCTCGCAAATGCCTCCTCGATACTGTGTGAAAAAGACAATTCCACGTCAGACTGATTATGCGTAACTTAACTCGATGTTTCTTATTCACTCTTATTTTATGTGCAATTTGTCGTTTCATTATTTGAATTGCGAAACCATTTGATCAGGGCCCCGATGACAACGGAAAATTAATATTTTTCTTCAATTTTACCTAAAAAGTAAAATTAAGTTTTCGGTATGAAAAGCAGAATATGCATACATTTTTTTATTCTTAACATATTTAATTATAGGTTACCGACGAAGAAACTTTAAATGTTAATGCAACTCATTTTCATAGACAATTATCGGTTTTTCTTCATAGACAGTCGAAAATAACTAACCTTCTCTAAAATAATTTTAATCTCCGTTGTAATATGTTAATATTAACAGCTCCCCAGCGAGTTGAATTGTCTACAAAAATTTGTACCAACTCATAATATTGTTGAAGATAACTCTGTTAACTTCCCATTGTAATCGGGGCCCTGATCACGTCAGTGTTTGGTCCGGCTTATATAACTTCATAATATTATTAGTTTATCAGATGTCGGCTTAGTAACGAACGATTTCGGTACAAAAAGCTGTCTACTTAAACGCATACCCATTAAGCGTGGGTCGACTCTTCACTCATTATGGTTTTTTATAAACACACAATAAATATTTACGTTATGATGCTAAAAATACTCTAATGGTGGGTGGTACATTATAATATTTTACATAATATGAGCAAAATATAATATTTCGAAATAATATATGCACTTGAGCGCGTCCAAGGAATTCCAGTATTCCAGCAACTTTATTTCATTATAATTAATTGTTATCTTTGGCAAATCTTACAGACCTAATAAGTCTCTAAAAAGTTATCAATCCATTCATCACAGATTTCCTTTTTGTTCTCTAAGTTCTAGAACCAACTATCACATACACTCGCCTATCCCTAGGCTCCACAGATATGGTAACTAGCACCAGGATAAGGCTGATATATTTGTCCCTGGACTTGATAATCCTAAAACGAGTCTGATTTTTTTTTCTCGCAATATAATTCTTAAACTATTCTCTTTGGTTTGAAAATGTTTTTCTTTTTCATATTTATCTCTACATCTTTAAAAATATTTTTGATTGCATATTTTTTATTTTTTTTATTTATTTATAAATCATATAACGCAAAGTATTTAACAAGAATAATACGTTGAATTACATTTCCAGGAGTTACAACAACTCAATTTGGGACAAAAATAATATTTACATTTAGAAAAATAACACATAATGAGAACATCAAAGAAACAAAGCAAATTTAGCACCTTTATAACTAAATATAGCACAACAATATATACGCCAAAAACCTTTTCTTACACAAGCAGAATAAATATTATTAAAAAAAAAACTGAATCTACTAAGGGAGATAAGGTCATTAACATCACATGCCATGCAGATAATGCTGCCATAGTGATGATGAGAACATATCTATCTCAATTAGTAAATATCTGGATGCCTAAGAAATGTCGTACAGTACAGTGTTATGTGTACAATGTTATATAGTACAATGTTATGTGTATTAACTTGTAATTATTGTCAAATTGATTTATTTAACAATTTATATACACATGCAATTTATATACATAAAGGGCGGGCATATCGAGGCTTTACTGACAGAATGCATTAAGTCATTTATTGATTTTATTTATTTATTTATTCAAACAAATACATATTATATTACAAAAAAAAACAATAATAACGTAGCCCAAACCCTGAGGCCAAGGACCCTGTGTTGAGTTGGGATACAACATAATGGAAAGCGGAAACATGCAGATACATAATTAAAGAATAGCAAAAATAGGCTAACTCTGTTCATTATTATTACAGCACAGGCACAGTCTAAAAAGCTACAATAAGTTTGTGAATGTTTAAACAAATGTAATTGGAAATGAATAAATAAAAATTAATGTTTTCACATACTATAGGCATATCAAAAAAAAAAACCGTTCTTATGATTTAATCAAATATTTTATTTTAAGGGTTATTTTTAACAAGTTGAGTATAACTCACCATTTGAAAATGAGAATCTAGAAGGGATAGAGTGGGATTCGAAACACAAACCATATTGTTGATGAAACTAATGTATTTCATCATCATCATTCCCTTTCCGCACCTAATGGTGCAAAAGGGCACTGTATTGGTACACCAATCGCAGCGTATATTGATCATTTTTGTTACATGAAGGTAAAATGATCAGTCTTTCGCTTTAGGTACCAGTCCAGGGACCATAAAATATTCTAGTGTGAAAACACCCATTATAATCAATATTTCATATCAACCATGTCGGGAATCGAACCCGAGACCTCTTGCATGGTAGCCAAACGCGCTGATCATTTCACCACGAGGCCGACTTTTATTTTATTATGTTTTTAATACAGCTTTTTTTATTTCAAAATGTTGCTTTAAAATCCACGAGCCTGTAATAGCAGTTATTTAATTTGATTAATGGTCGATACTAAAGCTGCACTAAAAGAGAAAGTCAAGATCGAGAAAATAGAAAATCTTGGTTTTCAAACAAGTTTAGGAAAAGGGAACATATTAATTTCTTTTTCTGTTATTAATTTTATTTATCATTAATTAAACTAGCTTAACTTGACAATAATTTGAGTACGTCAATAGCAAATATTAAAACATTTAAATTTAAATTTCAAAACACATGAGACCTACCCTATCCTGAACTCAAAACAATTTTACGGAATCTGTTTTTGATAATGATTTTAACTTTATTTGAATTACAACTTTTGAATTTAATTTTTAATTTAAACTTTTAATTTTAATTTTAACTCTTAATTTTAATTTTTAAATTTAAATTTGAACTTTCGATTTCAACTCTTAATTTTAACTTATTCGTATGGTCATCTACTACCTGCATCTAATTAATTATTGTTAGTTGTGAATTTTTACTAAGAAATATAAATGTTTATGGAAGCAGAGAGAGAGGGGAGGAAAGTATAGTTGGAGCTATGCAATGTCTTCTCCCTTTTATGTACTTTTTATTGAATATTTATATTTTTATGTATATCTTTATTCATAGAATTTAATTACTTTTCCCTCTCTTCTCCAGCATTTATAATAAATTCATGTGAAATCTGTAATTGGTCTTACTTTTTTTAATTGTTCTTTTGTACCTTGTATTTATATAAATACTATGATTTCTTTAATAAATAATAATAAATATTATATTAAAGAGGTAGAAACGTTATTACTAATTTTGTATTGGCAAAATATTTGTAATTTTATACTTACTTTGTTAACTATTTTTTAAATATATATTTTTTAATGTTTGCAGACAATGACAAAAATCATTAAAGTTGAAGAAACAAAAAATCATGCAACCGAAATTTAAGAAAAAAAAAAAAAACTCGTGCCGTTCTTATACTGACCCAAGTTAAATTGGCAATTATTTTTTGTTTTAAGATAGAAATAGTGTACGTATGTACTATTGGCTTTATTCATGTAGGTTTATCAGTTTTTTGTTGGTTTTTTTTCAAACTGTTTTATAAACTAATAAAAAAATATATTGATGCTAATATGTGCAAGCCTGTTATTTTCAATCAATTAGGTTTTTTATTAAATATTTTATTTAAATATATGTAATGTATCTTTTAAAATATATTTATGTTTTTTTAGTACACAATTTTGACCAATCTCTTCTTTTGATCAGTCTGTTTTTTGGTTGGCTGGAAGTTATTGCTTTTAGCAATAAGTCCGCTAAAATACTTATTCCTTTTTCTCAAAGTTTTAAATAAATAAATCAAATTTAAAACAGAATTGTTTTTTTTTTAAGGTTACAAAATATAACCAGTATTATGTTTTCAATCATGTCAAAAGTTTTTTTTTTTAAACTTAATACTAAATTTTCCCGCTAACATTGTGAATCAGCAATATCACGAATATAATTTCAACAGTAGTAATTATTGATTGTTTATGTGATTCATAATTATTATCGCAATCAGCCAACGATAGAAAACAACAAGGGTATTGATGCAAATTACCTGTTCTTAGAATAGGTTTTTTATTACTTTTCCAAGACACGCCTTCGTGTTGCAAGTTATTGGTAAATAAAATAAACGTGTTTTTATTATTCCAAGTATGGACTATTAATAACACCTATTGAATACTTGTCAATTTAATAAGACACTGATTTTGTAAATATCGGTCTAAGGACCGGTTGCTCCAAAAATAATCAAGCTTAACTCTTGTGTGGCTGTGATGTCACACTAGTCGACATACGATACAATACTTGATATATCTTTCATATTTTTTTTAAACGATTAAGTCGTATTTTTTGTAATCTTCGAATGGACATTATTACACCGGATTTGGAAAGTAAAATTTGCTTGCTGGATGTTAATACAAAAAAATATTTATCCTTGCTACACGAAGAATGAATGTCCGCTAATTCAGCAACACATCTGTATAAGAGAGAGCACGAAAATAGAACTCGTAACAAGGAAGACAGAGACGTTGTTTTGAGGCGGGTGTTGTGTATGACAGATTCAGTCTTCAATCGGTTTGATGACAGTGATGGGGGACGCACGCGCGTAATATGAGCGGCGTATTTATGATTTTTAATTAATTTTGCCATAACAGTGCTAAATTATATGTTTATTACCATAAATTATGGAAAATGAATTTTTAAACAGTATGTCTCCGTGTTTCTTTTCTTTTTCAAATGTCTGAACTTTAGGATATTCCGTCTTTTACTAGTGGTAACACTATATTACATCACCGCGCAGAAATGAATTATTTACCACAGTCTTTTAAGAGTTAAAAAAGCTCAAAGGATTTTCATAAAGACGGAAAAAAAATGTAAATTTATTCCATGCGAATAGTTTGATCCATTTTGACAGAAACGCAAAAAAAAAGGAAGTTCAACGCCACGGGAAATTGAATAAAAAATGTTTTCCTCAAATTTTCTTAAAATTATAATTAGAGCATTTAATTGTACGGTGAAGTTTTACGAAAATGTATGAAAAAAAATTCAGATATAATATATACAGAGATAAAACTCCATACAAGTCCGAGCTAAAAAGTCGTCCCCAAAGGAAAGGGAATGACCAGCGGAGGGAGCAAGTGTCATCACGTCATATCACGTCGACTTTGACAAGATAAACAAGTAGTCCAGTAAAAAGCACGTTTTTTTTACATCAATCTATCGTAAGTTTTATTCAGCATGTCGCTCCCTTCCGCATACGCGTCACCTTTGTTTATCGTTTCACTATACGCCATGAAGAAGTATAGATATTGAAAAAATAATATTTTCAGGCGTTGCCTAGTATGTAGGTGAAATAATTCAATTAGATGAATCTCACCCGCATAAATAAAGGTTTCAGCTCTTTTACTTCACAAACATCAACAGATGAAATAATTGAAGGAATATGGATGTTCAAATATAGGCAGAATGGTGAATGTTACACAGTGTGTAAAGTGGCCACTTAAACCAGCCATTGACAGGTCATAAGCCCTGTAGATGCCTAGACTTCCATATTACCTTCTCTTAAATGATCTTCATCTCTGTTGTAATATTTTAATAATACGTTTTTGAACGCCTTTTCTATCTTTTCCGGATCAATTTTTCAGTACCTTAGCGTACATATAGACATTTTAGTAATTGCGAGGAGAAAAGTAGCCGGGGAATGCTCACCACAGACAAAAGTCCGTTCTATCAAACATATACCGATTGGCCGCAGGTTGAGGGAACATATTTTGAACGCTCGTGTTTTCTCTAGTTATATACCTCAATGTGAAAAAAAATAAAAATAGCACATTTCAATCGTATTTTACTTCAATAAAAATAGAAACATTGTTTCTTTTTTCTGCA
The DNA here is from genome assembly GCF_059751315.1 of Micrasema longulum. Classification (NCBI taxonomy): domain Eukaryota; kingdom Metazoa; phylum Arthropoda; class Insecta; order Trichoptera; family Brachycentridae; genus Micrasema; species Micrasema longulum. Next base: position 281,744 of record NW_028277736.1, read on the forward strand.
AGCATTGACTTCAACAACTGTGTGAAGATTTTGGAATGGCAAATTTAAAAGCAAAGTTTTGAGTGCTAAATTTGTTGCGGATGTGGTAAGAAAAAAACACATATCATCTACATCAAAATTATTGTTGCACCACTCTATAAATAATAATGCCATCATAATGTATTATGATTAAACATCTAATATCAGCTTTTATAATAATACAATTATAATATGTAGGTGTCTACTAGGTTCTCTACACAAAATGCTGATTTATAAAATAATCTGATTTTATTGAATAATGTTACATTGAAAAAAATGTTCTGCATATAAATTTTCGTATATAATTAGAATAACTCATAATTTAACATAAAGTATAGTTTATATAAATCAACTCTATCGAATCATTTTAAAGATGGTGAACGGTAGGTAATTTAAATTTGTTAAATTATAGTACTTTCTTTTTTTTTCTTTTTTTTATTTATTCACACTCTTTATCAAAATACAATTCCATATTCACTTTGCCCAGCTAACAAGGGTACATACCCCGTTCCAAGCTAGGCATTTTTATATATTATAATAGTTAACAAATTAATATAGAGCACAGACAAACAAAATATAAACTTATTCGGATACACATTTTGATTCATATACATACAGACATACACATATATACACACATGTATATATAAATATACACATATATACACATGTACATACACACACACGTACATACACCCATGCGCATACACATACATAAACAGACTACAAAGACAGCAAAATAAAATATTAAAGTTAGTATATGACCGTCCCTATCTAACAGCAACTAAAGAACTTTTTGAACAAACTAAACAATTAAACGTAACTGAACTCTTTAAACTAGAATCTTTAAAATTTATTCATAAATTAGCCACTGATGTAATTGTAGACGAAGAATTAAAACTTGAAAAAAATTGTAGTAAACATGAACACAATACGAGAATTTCAGAAAAATATCATATACAATCTTTTAAAACGAGAAAAGGACAATCGAGACTTATAAACCATGGACTGAAATTATACAATAAACTACCAGACAAAACTAAACAAAAGACTCAGGCAACCTTTACAAAAGATGTTAAAAATATTATTATTAACAGTAGAATTTGAATTTTAAAAGTGAAAACATTTTGTTAAATGTATGTAACCCGTAAGGGTTTATCAATAAAATTTAAATAAAAAAAAAAATAAAAAAAATAAAAAAAACTCCCTACGACCAATGTCATGAAAGAGCGAGGTCAACACCTTCCGTAACTTGACAACACTCCCGTCTTTCCACGATTCTGGCAAAAGGTTATGGACCTTTTTGCCGACGTTATAGTGTTGTCTCGATGCCAGAACAGTGTTGACCCCTTCACTTAGTATCAGATCCCTATTAAAGTATCTTGTATTATGGTTGTGGTTGACGCTTGGGTAAATGTCTCTCTTTATGTGTGTAACCACTACCGTTCTCAATATATACTGTTGAATAATATTCAGTACTCTGAATTCTTTGAAGAGCAAGTCACTTGGATAGCGAAATGTTTACTTTTGTATATCCACTATTTTAATGTGTATCATAAATACGTACGTGTATACTTCGTTTTTAAATTATTTTTATTGTTATTATTATTACAATTTTTAAAATTTGGTAACAAAATAATTTTATTGCTTTTTGTATCAAATATATATTTTTTACCTCTTAAAAAATGAATAAAATCGTTTTTTAATTAAAATAAATAAAAAATGTATGCACTTATTGTTTACATTTTTTTTCCTATTTTCATAATTTATATCTAAGCATGTCTTAATATGAAATTGCTTTGGTATTTAATATATAATATAAATATTGTTTTTAATATATATATATGTAACATAAGTTTCTAATAAAAAAATGTAAATATGGTTAAATGTATAAATAAATATATTTTGAGCCTTTTAAACAATGAAAAAGAACCTTTCCTTTTAAAAATTAAAAAAAAAATGCACACATTGTTTAATTTTTAAAATATTTTTTATATTTATCTAAGCATGTTCTTTATAAGAAACTGTCGTGTTTTAGTATTTATGTAACATAATACTTTTTTAAATATTTTTTTCTTCACATTAAATTGAATTGTTTATATTCTATGAAATATGTATTTCTGTGAGGTAAAAGGCACTGCGTACCGTGTATATTAATAAATAGATAACTCACTAGAAATCATTTTAAGCCTTGTACAAAAAAGTGAGACAAAACAAATAAAATAATCTGCTGTTCCTTTTTTTTCCCTGTTTCAAGGTGTATTTTCAAGGTGTAATTTTCAAAGATATTATTTAAGTTGGATTCAAAAATATTGTTTTACTAATAGCTCATCTAGAGATAACTATAAATCGTATTCTACTCATGTATTTTAGAAATATGTTTTAACACCAATGATTTTATTCAATATTATTTTTTCAATGATGAAGAAGAAGTAGGCAAACGAGATACCTGCATTTTTTATTCTTATGAGAATAAATTAATGGAAAAAAAAACAACTCAAATGTTTCTCGAGCAGCATAGAACAAACTTTTGCTCCAATGCACCAAAGTCCCTTTTTTTTATATTGTAAGCTCAAGACAGTTTTTGATTTGAATAAGTGTTAAATATATAGTCCAAATCTTGTCTTGATGTCATTGAATGTTTTGTCAATGCCCCCTTTGTTTTTTCTCTGTAATTTCGACTTTATTTATGATATGTCTGGTTAACCTATATACCTGTATAAATCTAGTATTTGTGCAAACCTGCTATTACATCTACAGCAAAGTGTGACTAACCTAACTAGAGGACACTCCATATTAATGGCACAATGCCCTAGTGTTATATAATATGAAGATTTCCTGGTAATAAATATGTATACAGTAGGGCTTTGCTAATCCAAACACCCGCTTATTCAGTGATGATCGCGATAATATGGACAGATAAGATGGCGTCCAAGGGCAAGGCGGGAAGCATTTCACCTGTGTCGAGCGCCCCGGCACCTTATCCCGATAAGCAGTCTGTCATCGATCATCGAGATAACTACTTAAACTTCTGTTTTTCTAGCTTCACTCTTTAATATTGTCAAGGTTGTCTTTTGATAATAAAAGAAATTTTTAAAGTTGAACATCGTTTAATTATCGTTATAAGTTTTATTATTGTTAAAGTATTGAGACCACAATTCGGATGCCTTGGTAATCTGCCAAGCTTCTGTTTTTTGGCTATCTGGATTGTCGGGGCCCTATTGTATATATATATGCAATAAGTTTATAAATAAAAAGTCATTAATAAATAAATAATACCTTCTGGTGTAAAATATGGTGTTGATTTTAACAGTTTCCATAACTTTATTTTGATGAATACTTAGGTTTGTATGTTTTGTGTTAATCTTTTTTTTTTTTTTCTAGGCCTTTTGCACCATGATAAGTTCAAGACCACAAGGACCAGCATACCCAGTAAGGCCTTGGAGTCTATCACATCACAGCATCCAAAGCAGAAGGTCCATTTCCGAAAACAATAGATCATACTATGCTCGCAACATTGGAGACTCAACGTCAAATAGACGTGTTAGTTTTACTGAGCAAAATACTCCAGGGAATAATACAGAGAGAGAAAAAGCACTGAGAACCAAAAAGGAAAACAAAAGCAGAAGAACGGAAAATGGAACGTCGAAGATACTGACAGGACGCTTGTCCGCTCGAGGTAAGAGAGGTAAAATAAAAATCACTCAAATTACAGTAGAAGTTGGTCTTAGAGTACATTTTGCCTATCACTATCAATCGTACCTTTTTAAATGTAGGTTTGAACAAAATATCATTAAGAAACATTAGCGCTGAATGATTTATTTATCAATAAGTTTCATTCTAAATATCAATCAGATTCTTTAGTTTATCCTTAGCAGATGTCTTCAAAAATGATTCATTACTGGCTATGAAGATATCGACAAAAAAATATCTCAACAAAACATCAATACTAGTGTTGTTTTATTAATTGTTACCTAACTCAGTAAAATAATATAGATATCATCTTACATTTGATAGTTTTTCTCTCACATTATTAATTTATTTGAAAAACTTTTTAAATAAGCATGCTGAGTGCTTTGCTTTGTCGTAAAATAAATGATTGAAACAGAATTTGTGTGAAATATATAGTTTTCAGTTCAGTTCAGTGCCAAAAAAATAGGCGTTTATTATAACTAAAGCATAGTATTATTATAATCTGTTTGCAAAACATTGAATAAGGTACAAAATATACAAATAAGCAAAATTAAAGTATAAACAAACATACCGTCTATTCTCACTAGGCAAAGCAAGTACCTGTTCTGATGTAGACAGATTTTTTTTTTTAATACAAAATACAGCATATTTTTTACTAGAGATGTCTAAAGATAATTAATTCAAAATTGAATTAAATATAAAAATATGATAATCTTACAAAAATTATGGAACTAAAAAAAATCAAAACCCTCCAAGTAAAAAATACTCATTCAAGGGTATAACCAGATAGAAGGTAATATAGATAGAAGATAATCAATTAGTAAATGAAATTTGTAAACTAACATTCAAAAATAAAAAAAACAACACATTGACAAATAAAATTTTATCACACGAAAATTCTAGCTGCTCCAACAGGCTCCTTCCCATTTTTTAAATCCAATCTTTCGTATCGATTTTAAATTTGTTTCCAGCTTAGAATAATTTTTCTTGTGGGAGCATATTGTTCACGCGAGCCTTATACAATATGCTCCCACATCTCCCGGGTTTATGCTTTAAAAAAATGGATGCCTTTGTGAAAAGAAGTTTTCATATGGGGAATATTTGTTATCCCTTCAGTTTTAAATCTGGTACTTTTAGTATGGGTGGCGATAAGTGAAGCTTTGTTTAGAAGCCTTCCACAATTGTCTTTATAAACATTTATCTTACATTTAATATATTGGCCTTACGAAATAATGGTTCTGATTCAAAATGGAAAGGCTTTTTGAAAATAACTGTAATACTATATTTGAGTTTGTCCAAATGTTTGTTAACTCAAATATTGTAATAAAACCAACTGGTCCAAGAAGAAGTTTAAAAATTTGAAAATTATTTTCAGGCGTTGCCTAGTATGTGAAATTATTCAGTCAGATGGATCTCTTCACAACAATAAAGGTTTCAGCTCTTAAACTACACTAAAATCAACAAATGGAAAAAATATGAATGTTTAAACATAGGCAAACTGGTGAATGTTTTCAACCAGCCAATGACAGCTCGTAAGCCCTGTAAATGTCTAGACTTCCATATTCCCTTTTCTAAGGTATTCTCCATCCCTGTTGTAATTTGTTAAGCTTAATAACTGTACTAGTTTATACTCAAATAAAGTTTTTTTCGTATAATAAATTAATAAAACAACTTTGTTTTTAACCACTAATTTTTATTTTTCACCGACCGGTTTCAAAGCAAACAAGCTTCTTTGTCAAGGTTTACGTAAACAAAGTTGTTTTATTAATTTATTATAATGAATAACCACAAAGTTAGTGCTTCAAATATAAACTTTATAAAGTTTTTTTTTTCATTTATTTATGACAAAATACAAGGTTTTTAAACTTTACATATTACACAACATTAAATTACATATTTTATTTGTACGAAATATTCCCAATCAGCAAAAGTGCTGGTATGAGGGGATATTATATACAATAACACAATAACACAATAGTTTAAATTGAAAATTGATAAAATAACATCACATATCACTCATCAGACGGGCTGTAAGAACTGTTTTATTTAGGTGTTTTTTATTATTGTATAATCAATAAATGTGTGATTATTTGATTACAAAACAAAATCTTAAACTTATTGTTTCATATGGAATGTAAATTTATTTTTGGAAATTTTTTGAACAATTGTTTTCAGGAACTGAAGAGTCGGATATAGTATTTTTCCCTGGACCTGCAGGAGATACAATAAAAGTTCCCAATGCTCCATCCAAGCCCCCGTGTGGAGCAGGGAAAACCTTCTGTGAATCCACAGACAACTACCCCTCAAACTACATCGAGGGAATTCTTCGGAACGGCGTAAGTGTAGATTTACAATAAACCTAAAAAGTAATGAAATTATAGTGAAATCATATTATTATTAGTATTTCTCCATCGAGTGTTTTTGACTCGATGGCTGCTCTCAAGTGATTGAAAAAAGCATAATTAAGTAAAATTGTTGTCAATTTACTATAATATTTTGTGATCATTTTCAGGAAAACGATTTTCAAGATCTTCTCGGAGTAGATGAGCTGCAATCTGTTGAAATTGGACAAAGGATAGATTACGTTCCTGAATTTGAACTTTGTCGGTCCACTGAGCAGGTAATATTCATTAATATATTCATGAATTTCTTACCCCAGATAAGAATTTTTCACATAATAAACTGTTTTAAAAGTTAAATATTTTATTTTAAATTAAAAATAATACATTGCAATAAAATACCAACTTATAATGCGTAGAGATCTTTTCATGCTCTTATATTGTAATGTTTATTTGATTACAGGTTGTTTTTCCAAAGTCTGCAAGAAACAAAGATGATCAGTGGCTTTTTGTCGTCAATCAACCTAGCTACATGCAAGGCGTAAGAGTGGAATTGTGTCAGTAAGTATTTTACCCACCTTTGTCAGATAAAATCAAGTAATTTAAACGATTGTCAGATAAACATATGTCACAAATGTATCTTTATTTCTTCTAAAAAACAAGTTAAGCAACAAAAGCGGTATTCCTTTTCAAATACCTTTGTGTATTGGTTAATCTACGTAATCAATTACATAAATATAATATATATATATAAATAAATAAACAAGAAATAATTACATTTATGTAATGAATTAATATAACACAGATTATTTAGCAAAAAAAAAAATTGAGCCAAAACTGCCGGCCTACTCAGTTAATTTGGACTTTGTAGATAACGAGGCTTTACTGACATAATGCATTAAGTCATTAAAACAAGTTACGGGATAATCGCATTTCAAGCTTTTTTATTCTTTCACTACATTATTTCTCCTACAATTTTCTTTTATTTTTATTTGATCTTTATTCTAGGCAAAGCATAAAATTTGAAATCAACATTTTGCACCTATATTAACAGATATTTGAAATATATATTTAGACTGTTGACTATGTTAGTATAGCATTGATGTTGATTTCAAATTTTATGGTATGCCTAGAAAAAAGATTACTCTTTTAAAGCTTTAAAAAATCAAAATAAAAGACAGAGATGACGCTCCTCAAAGTCAATATTAACTGATTAGGCTGGCAGTCTCTTTCTTAAGCTCGATGTCCTTTATTTACTGCCGGTTACTGTATATCCCTTGATACTTACCCCCTGATGATAATTTATACAGTAGAACTCCGTTTATCTGAAATTTAGTCATTCGTATTGCCATATGCCGGATGAAATATCCAGATAGTTATCAGGAAATAAAAAATTAAATTCAATCGTGCAATTAACATAGCTTTAGTAAATTTTTAATGTGATTTGAGTTTGCTGTATTATTTCAAAAGCAATTAAATCTGGCCCTCATTAATTTGAATAATTGGAGTTTAACTGAATAAATATTTTCTTTTAAACTTGGAATATAAAACCTTTTCAAGATTAAATATTTAAAAATGGCAATGTCGCATAATTGATAAGATTAAGAAAGGGTCTCTGAGATGGTTTGGTTACGTAGAACGAATGAACGACGAAAGAATGGTAAAACAAGTATATATGGCGAAAATGAACAGCAACGTGAGACGAGGTCGACTAAGGAAGACATGGCATGATCAGATAAACCAAAATCTTAAGTCTGGTCATGTCAAAAGCAGACAGAACGGAAGGGCATGTATGACAAGATGTATGAATGTGGAAGAGGCTAGGATTGTATGCCAGGATAGACAAGTGTGGCGGTCCATTCTCTCTGCCTACCCCTACGGAGAAATGGCATGATGGTAGTAGTAGTAGTAGTAGTAGCAATGTCGCATTTTTCGGACATTCGTCATTGTTCTACGGTCATGATGATATAATCGATATAAGCTGCGTTTGGTGTACTATTGAGGTTCATTATGATGATATAAAAACCTTCATAATGTACGAATTTGTGAATTTAAGATTCACTACACTTTTATAATTATAATTGCATGTCAAGCACAAATTAATATTTGTTTTTATCTTTTACAGGGGTGAAAATGAACGCTGTGAACTAAGTGAGAATTTTCCAAACGGTTACAACAGCTCGTGTCAACAAAAATATATTTATCGCAAGATGCTTGCACTCGGGAAGAATGGAACTACTGTGACTGACCTGTTCAAACTTCCAAGTTGCTGCAGTTGTGTTGTTAGCAATCCACAAGGAATCGCTTCTAGAAGTGGATTCTCACCGAGCAAAGGAGAAACAACTTCCAAGAAGCAAAGTTAATAAAATGATTTTTGTATTCAGCACATCAATGAAAAATAACTCTTTCAAATCATGTCAGGTGATTTGAATTGAGTAGTGATTTCAATATAATGATCAAACATGTTTTAGGTTGTGAAAATTGGATTATGTATCATCATAAAATCAGCATTAAATCCTTGAAGTATTTAGATCACAGATTTTTTTTTATTTCAGCGAGAGATGTTGCATTTATTTAGAATGTGTGATATTAAATAGTTTCATGTCTCAAAGTGCATGGATAGCTTTTTATATTTGAAAAATACCTAAGGTTGATATTTGTTGTTTATTTCTATTCTTTGTAGAAATAAAGAGGCAATATCAAACGACTTTCATTAATTTAAAACTCGCTCAGAGGAAAAATCAATAAGAAAAACGTCAGAGGGTTGATTGGGAATTTACTTCATTTATTGAAGAAATGTACTATTAGTGCTTAGAATATTAGTTAAGTGATATTATTTAAAATAGAGAAGTTGATACATGCCAACTTAATATAATTTATTTCTAGAATAAACGATGAACCGTAGTTGCGAGTGCCAAAGTTTTGTTTTGTTACAATTATATAAATTGTTAAGATATTGTATTGACAGTGTATTTTTTACATAAAATTATTAAATTTTTGTAATGGATTTTTTTTATTGAAGTAGGTATTTAGCGCTGGAGCGAGAATGACAAATAGGTTTTTAGGAATAAAAATGTGTAGAAGTATTAATTTTAGAAACACGCATGTATTTAATTCATTTTATAGTCACTTTTATAAGAAGAGACAAACTTAGACAAACTATGAGACAATAAAATATGATTCCATTGAAATAAAGATATTGTTTAATTATATTTACCCTAATGACTCACTTAAGTGTTGGAAGTTAAAAAAGTCAGATAATAGATAGCGCACAAATCAGCATTTATAACAACACATAGCAAGGAGCGAAGATATAACATTTTGTAGCCATAGAAAGGCGTCTTAAACAACCCTTTATAAATAGATGCTTGCCGCTGGCTACCTGCTTACATTTTCTGCCGGGGACCTTGTGGTATATTTCCAGTTTCCTGGAAGCCAATTTACCAGTCAGGACAACTCACCGACTATAACTAGTGACGTCACAGGCGGAGTAATTTCAAATTTACAAAACTAAAAACAAACAGCATACGATACATAAATATAAATAAAAAATTTGCTTAGTATCGTTTATTAACAAATAAAAAATACCACTGAACTGATTGTTTGTTTTTATATTTCTCTGGATTGTGTGCAGTTTGCCTAACTAGATTCAACTCATTTTAAGATCGACATTTTTTATTGCAGAGCAAATTAATAATAAAACATGACTACCTTCTAGTATCTTATTTATTTTATAAGTTAAGCAACCTTTATATTGGTTAATATGTTAAAGTAATTCTGCTGATATCTCTCAACCCAAAAAAAAAAAAAAAAATTTTAGATTTAAAAAAATTGAATCCGGGTCATCCATATAATTATTGTCCCCGACCATTCGAGCAATGCATCAAATATTTCAATTAAATAATAATGAAAAAGCATTTCAAAAGTCTGTTATCTCGCTCACAGAGGAATTTAAAATGCGACAAGGTGCGACATCTATGAAAAACGCTTTTAACTAAACAATTCAAAATCAGACGTCATTCTTTGACGTAAGAGCTTTAAAAGCTCAACAACAGATGTCACTATACAATGTAAATGTGAAAGTTAAGAAATCATGAATATTCAAACAAATTTACTTTTTCCCTTCTACTACTTATTAAAAAAAAAATCTTTCTTTGTCACCTAATTATATGATTGGACCAACAAGGTAATAGACTAATTGAATATAGGAGTCGAGTAGATAAATGCTGTTATTTAAATAAAATAAAATGATATTATTGCTACATACATAAATGAAAAAAAAACTGGCAAAAATCATCTTTCATTTCACGAATATGTTCAGACCACAAATATTTATTTATATAACACCAGATATGAGGAATACAAATGATTGGTAAGGTGCATACTTTATATATTCACCTTCCTTGAATACATAAATGGAAATTAATAATATCAAATCAATATAAATTATTTCAAATTTATACAGCAGACACTATTAAGAAAATAAAATTGTATTTTACGAATTTACAAAGAAGAAAAAATAAATTAATTTGAGATTGATAAGTTACTCAGATACCAAAATAATTTAAAAATTCCCAAATTGGACACAAGTCATGGTCAAGAAAGTTTTTTTTCCAACGGAATAAAAAATTATAATAATCTCCTTAATGAACTAAAAACAATTAAAACTAATAGGTACATCACTAAATAAATTCAAAGTAAATTTAAAGAATTTTTTTGAACCCTAGTAAAAACCACGTTCTATTTCAATTAGTATTTATTACTGTTATTATTTTCTGTTTTTCTCCTTATTTGGCATATATTTTTTTTCTCTTGGATATTCGATATGGTATTACAAATATTATATTTGGCAACCAACCAACATCAACATTCCCTTTTCATTATCTTGGACTTTTTCTTCTTATAACAGAAAATATGCAGCAACAATCACACTACGCAGGCGGATTATTCAGGTTTGACATTGACATTCAATATTGGAAGGACGTATTACGTTGCATTGCGGGCACAAGTCGACTGTGCCCGTATTTCATGTTACAAATCTGATCAAAGTATTTGTAAGAAGGCACGACTCGAGTCAGGTCCATTTTCTTTAATACTATTTTACAAATATTGACTTAGACCCAAATGTAAAATCGCTTTTTTATCGTTATGATTAGGAATTTTTTCACTTTTTACTTGTGTATCTGTAAAAAGACTTTCAAATTATATTAATAACTCAATTTGGAAAAAAACCCGACTTTTGCCTCTTTTCCGCGTCAGCACAGATATGTAAAGGTATTTGTAAAAAAAATGGGTTATTTAAAAATTTGTAGCAAATATGTATGTAAATGAATATAATTTTTAATTTTCAATTTCAATTGCAATTACATTTATTTATATATATGTATATTACAAAATGGAATATCTTTTTTCTTGTACATTTTTTTTACATTTTTTTATTTTTTTATTTTTTTTTTGCATTACAACAGGCCAGGAAGCCTAATTACAGTGGTGAATTACATCACAGAGCACCCAGGCTTGAGAAAAATCACATTTTAATTTTTGTGTTCTCACAGGGAATCGAACCCGGAACCTTCCGTGCGTGAGTCAAGCGTCTTGACCACTACACCACGGAGGCCGCCTACTATCTTAATTCGTACATATAGAAATAATATAAATAATTAGGTAAAATTAGGTATATATAAAAATAACACATAAGTATGCATAATATCCAGAGAATAATATGTTTAAAAAGTAAGAGAATATTCCCAGATAGTAGTGAAACTTGGTACAAACTTGATTTAAGATTGATGGAAGGTTGTAAAGGAAAATTTGACACGACAAGTTTTTATCAAAAGTTGCTGGAATATTGTTATGACAAATTTGAAGAGACAAGTTTTGACAAAACTTGCTGGTATCTTGTTATGTCAAGAATGGTATTTCAGAATCCGAAAGTCATATAGTGATGATCAACACATTGCCATATACATAAAAATATGGAGAGAATTCCTTTTTTGTTTTTTTTTTTTTATTTAACTGTTATATTTAATCCCAGGACTTTTCCACAAGACCGATTGGCACCACAACAGGCCGTGAGGACCAATTACACTGGTGAATTACAGCACGGTACGCCCAGCCTTAAGAAAATCACATTTGTTTTTTGTGTTCTTACCAGGAATCGAACCCAGAACCTTCCATGTGTGAGCCAAATGTCTTAACCACTACACCACGGAGGCCACCAAATTAAACTAGTGCATGACAAATATCCAAAGAAGTGGTTTATTCCAAACAACATTCAGATTGGCAATACTATCAAAGTCATAGAAAAATGATATATTTCACCGTTTTTGTCCGTGGGTTTCATGTCATTTTTAATTACGCATTTGTCATTGGAAGTTTTTCCGGCGATTTTAAAACTTTTAATATTATCGAAGTGTTAATACTCAGTTTAAAGGATAAACTATTAATATGCCACTGAGGAAAAAACATTAAAAATGAGTTTTTGTTGCACTGTCACTAGACAAAACCGTCTTGTCAAAAGCTCTTTAAAAGTAAGTATGATATTAATATCTCATCCACTGCATAGTGCTTACAATAGTTTAAACTGATTCATTATTAAATATCACAAACATTATACTATTATTAAATTGAATTGATTGAATTATGTTTTATTTACAGAACGAAAAGGCTGTTGATAATATATCGATATAATAAACCGATACTTTAACCCCAGAGGCTCTTATACTTCACAAAAGTTAACAGATAGAATAGTTGAGGAAATGAAGATGTTTAAACGTAGGCAGAACGCTTAATGTTACACAGTTTGTAAAGTGGCCACTTCAACCAGCCAATGAAAGTACAAAAGCCCAGTAAATACCTAGACTTCCATATTTCCTTCCCAAAATGTTTTCCATTTATTGCAACAAATTTTGATTTGAATATCGGATACTTTTTACTATGAGAAATCCCGCTAGTCGAAAAGCTAGTAAGTCATAAAATAGTTTTATTTATTTGTTTCAGAGTTGAGAGATAAAAGAATGCGTCATCTGACTTTCTTGGCAAAAATACCCCCTAATTATTATTATTTTTTCAAAATAAATAAACTGTGTTATAATAACAAGATATTTTATTTAATATAATATTTTTAAGAAGCTTCGTGTTTTTTGTTTTTTTTTGGTTTGTGTTTTTTTTTTTTTTTCCTTTTCTTTCCTTTTCTTTTTGTTTTTTCTTGTTTTTTTGTTGTTTTTTTGTTGTTTTTTTTCTCTTTTTTTTTGTATTTTTTTTTGTATTTTTTTGTTTTTGTTTTGTTTTTTTTGCTAAATAAATCCAAACATCATGTAAGTTTGTTGGATGGTAACTAGGAAGTTTGCTTTAAACTTGCCTCAAGTTTACAGAGTTGCAATCTCAAACTTGGGTCAAGCGTGAACTCTTGATACTTCAAACTTGATACAAGCTTGAGGCAAGTTTGAATTGCCATCTGGGTTGTAACAAAAAACTCCCTCAAAGACGTGAAAAATGTCAATATCCAAAGTAATATTGTTCAACATAGAGATAGCCCTTCCAACAGGCATAACCATTGGCAGGTTGGTCCTGTATATTGGAATGTGAAACAGTCTATGCTGATCTAAGGTAATTATCCGGAACATAAAAGCTAATGCTCCGCATAATTTCAGGGTTGTCAATAATACCGCGTAACAATCGAAAGAAGTGCGTAGTTAAATATACATTCCTTCTAGTCTTCAAACAGCTGTAACCAAGCATACCCTGGAGGAACTCAGTGGGATAAAGCCATGGATAATATCGATAATATTAATTGTTATATATATATAATTCTTCTGTACATATAATGTCACTGAACTTCTCCTAAATGGCTTAACCGATTTAACTGCGGTTTTTAGCGAAATGTAGATCTTTGCGCTGTGCGCGTTCGTAGATATTAAACATTTCAATCGAATTTGTGGAAAAAAAAGTTAGAAGCATGAATCTTTTTTTCATCGACCTACCAGGGTTGAATTCACTATTTGAATATAAATAATTTTTAGTTTTGGAATTTTATTTATTTATTTTACACTTTTTATACATATACAGTTTAAATACATATAAGGGCGGGCATATTGCTTTAAGGCAATTTCTTCCTACCTACCCAAACCGTTCAGTTTGAGAAAATTACAAGTACATGGACATATTGAATCTTACAATTTTATACAAAAATTAAAAACAAAGATAAAGAAAAAAGGAATTCAATCATAAACAAGTACCTAGGTACCTATTAATCAATGCAAAGTCTTTACAATGTGTTCCCAAAGTAATAGCAGGCAAGCCAACGTTCGGCAAGGACAACGTCTGTCGGGTGTTGAGTCCGCTAGTTTATTATAAATTCGGAGAATGTGTAGTGTATAAAAGTGTTAGAGTAAATTTTACAATTAATAATTGAATGGGCGATTTTAAACTAGAACATTTCATTGTCCATGGACTGTCACTAAGACTTGAAGCGTAAGGTGTATCATCTTACTTTTATGTAATAAAAATAAGCGCCTGTTCTCGAACTGCAATGTTAGTTATTATTATTTTCCCTTAAGCTAGGGTTTCCTAGGACAGCGGTGCCCGTATTTTAACGGCCGTAGTGAACGGTGATGCAGTGGACAGCCATGGTAAAGGTGATTAGAGAGTGGTTTCCTAGGAAAACGGTGTTAAATGATGTTGATAACACCGTTTTCCTAGAAAACCACACTCTAGTCACCTTTACGACTGCTGTCCACTGCATCACCGTTCACTACGGCCGTTAAAATACGGGCACCGCTGTCCTAGGAAACTCTAGCTTTATCACTTAAAATTAAAATTCGGGCTGCAAACAACATAAATGCAAATAACGTTTCTTAATTAGAAATTTTAAGCACATTTTAAAAATCACAATTTATAAATTTAACAATTATTCTTCTTACGCACTAAGGTGGATGGGTCAAACTGGTAAAATGAAATGGTGTAGCAGAAAAATTTGTATGAGAAAATATCGATTCCTATATTGACAATGCCTATTTTAAGGATCTAATAATATATTGCGACAAAATCCAATAGAAAACGTAAAAATCAGACTCCCATTTAGAAAAAAGGCGAAGCCACTAAATTAAATTTTATGTAGGTACGACAGAAAAAAGGTATTTAAAAATATTCCTTTATATAGATTTAGGTGATTAATTTTATTTTACAAATCTAAATACAAATATAATCCAAATACAAATAGAAATACATATATAGAACTATACAAGTTTTTTGGAAAACCGCATTTTTTTCAACTATTCATACTAATTTTAGTTTAGATTTGGTGTGCACTAAATACCACAAAGCCCCAAATGTCGACTAAAAACGGTAAATGTCACAATAAAATTTCATTTAATATTTTAATACACCTACAATATTTATGCATTTTATTATTTTTATACAGTGCACTGAAAATATATCCATGATTTTATTTTATTAAAAGACATAAAAATAATAGTAAAATTAAGGTATTCAGTTTAAACTCTCTCCTGAAAAAATGTTGGTTTGTGACATTTTTCGTGTTTAAAACAAGGTTATTTGCACCATGCTGAGAGGGTATATGTATGCCTAGACATTAAAAAAACTAGTTTTAATGATAATTTTTCAAAGAAAATCATCGCTTTATAATACCCTATTAATTGTTTAAACGCACCTTTTCTAGAGAATTCAAAACAACTGAATAAAATTTTTACTATTTCAATAATTGACGTAGACATTTTTTTTTATTTTCTATCTGAAGAAATGTCTTTGTTAAAAATATTTGATACTTTTAAATTAAAACTTGATTGAAGAATCTTTCCTTCGAATCGGAATTTTCAATATAGTTTTTAAGTTAAGGTCAGTATTTCGTCAATAACGTGTTGGAAAATAATTTTGTTAGAGAGAATGTAAATTGATTTAATTTAACTTTATTCCAATTATAATCGATACTTATAAAGCATTCATTTTACTCTAATGATTAAATATTTGTGCTGTCTTTGGCGCTGATTACCTTAAAATAAAGAAATATTTTATGAAACATTGCCTCTATCACATCTTTTATTTGTAACTTCTCTTATTGGCGGCCCGCGTGCTGTAGTGGTGCTCGAGTCACCCACGGAAGGTTTCGGGTTTGATTCCCGGTAAAAACACAAAAAAAAATGCGATTTTTCTCAAGCATGGGTGTTCTGTAGGTACTGTAATTCACCACTGTGATTGGGCCTCCTGGCCTGTTGTGGGGCAAAAAAAATAATAAATATGTATGCTAAAGTTATTGGTATAAATATCTACAATTTCTATCTTTGCTACTGTTTTGATAACAAAAAAATATATAAACAAATAATTTTTAATTCCTGATTATTTAAAAAAAAATATTTTGTTAAAGTCGTTGCTGCAAATTTTGAAAACTAAAGATGGATTTACTCATTTTTTTCAGAAACGCAATGGCGTTTTAGCAGAAAAGTGTTTGTTTATACTTTTTATTTCGAGGTCTAAACGGAAACAGAAAATTCTTTGCGTTTTAAATTGACTAATAATTTGTCATAGTTAGCAAGTACTGAATGACAGTTTTACACACTGCTGCCATTTTATCCATTTTAGCCAAAGCTACAATTTTCTTTCCTTATATTCTACAGCAACAACGCAAATTAAGATATTAAATTAAGCAATGTGTTTTCTCGGTAAATGTATAGTTGCTAGACTATTTTTATTTACTCCCTTAATAATTAGTATCAGACAAAGCCACAGCGAAGCTTGGCCGGGTTCAGCTAGTAAATAAATCAATATATTGTCTCTGGTCTGGTATCTAAAGCGTAAGTCTGATTACCTTCCCTTCATGTTACACCAAATCAGGATACACTGTGATCGGTGCACCAAATGCATTTCATTCCCTACGTACGGATAAGACGGTGCCGATGGTGGTAGTAATAAAGGTTCGAGGTTCGAACCCCTCCACCTGAACTTGATTCTCATTTTTCCAGCAAAGTTATTGTCATAAGAACGTAAATACATTTTGTTCTAAAAAATAAAACAGATTTATTATAAATACTGTTTTCTTAAGAACCCAGTCCTGAAAACGCGAGATTAGATTGAAATAATGGAAAACGTTTTACATGTGTGCTTTGCGTGAGTTTAAGAGGGCGGAGGAAACACGAAAATCCCACTATCAAAGAAACTCACGTTTATTTGATTTATATTTATATATATTCAAATATACGATAGGTAAACAAGATACGACTACATTAACGTAAATTTCACCTTCGGGAAGGTTTCTGCGTCCTATTTTGATTTACTTAAAATTAAGTCACTTCAAGTATCAACAACAAAATTTGTAATAATAGTAATATGAGATGTTGCTGACATGTTTATATCGGTCTTTTGAAGGCATTAAATTTTTTGCTAAAAACATACTTTAATTATAAATTTTATATTTGAAGCACTAACTTTGAGGTTATTCATTATAGTAAAATAAATAAAACACATTTTCTTTAAATAGTATTTTTTTGACCGGTTTCAAAGATTAACAAGTACTCCCACAATAAATAAAGCAAACCCACCTAAACAATGGAGTTGAATTCTTTTAATTTAATTTTATTTATTTCGAATACTAACAGATGTACAGGTTAAATGAATATTAAAAAAAAAACTATATAAAATGTATACATAGTAGGGCCTGCCATCCAATTATATGTATTCACTAAAGAATACTGTAATAAAGCGACGACGGCTTAAAGTTTAAACTTTATAAATAATAAATATACTATATATTAGAATAAGATAAATATGGACAAAACAAGGAGATAGAGGAATGGAAAAGAAGGAAATTGATAAGGTGTGGTAAAGGATGATCGAAGGAAAGTAAGAGTAGAAAATTGCATTTGATTCAATGATTTAATGAATTATGAATGAAGAGCATGAATCAAGCCTATTAATTATCTTCTGTACATATTGTATGGAGTGTTAGATATATCAAGACTATAAATTTTTTTGTTAAATGTTTCACATACATGAGGGATCGTAGAATGTTTCCGATGATTAGTTTTAATTTTACAAATATAGAAAATATCAGAGTCTAGTTAGCCTGGAGGGGACACGGTAAGCAAGTAGATTAATGAGTTCCAGGGAATCGAATTTATTATTTACAATTTTGTAAAGCAGGATCTGATCAAAATATATCTTCTGCGTGCTAATGAATCAAGGTTATAAAATTTT